>NC_059202.1:219210-411710 GCF_020615455.1 Coregonus clupeaformis | reverse complement strand
ACCTTCTCTCAACCGCCCCTCCTTCTCTCAACCACCCCTCCTTCTCTCAACCACCCCTCCTTCTCTCAATCCCCCTCCTTCTCTCAACCTTCCCTCCTCCTCTCAAACTCCCCTCCTTCTCTCAACCTCCCCTCCTTCTCTCAACCTCCCCTCCTTCTCTCAACCTCCCCTCCTTCTCTCAACCGCCCCTCCTTCTCTCAACCACCCCTCCTTCTCTAAAAAATAGAGCGAGGTAACGCATATTTGACCCGTGAAGATTAAGAGAAGGTGGGGGGGGGTGAGAGAAGGAGGTTTCGGTTGAGAGAAGGAGGGGAGGTTGAGAGAATGAGGGGGGGTTGAGAGAAGGACGGGGGTTGAGAGAAGGAGGGGTGGTTGAGAGAAGGAGGGGTGGTTGAGAGAAGGAGGGCGGTTGAGAGAAGGAGGCGGTTGAAGAAGGAGGGGAGGTTGAGAGAAGGAGGAGGTTGAGAAAAGGAGTGGAGGTTGAGAGGAGGAGGGAAGGTTGAGAGAAGGAGGGGAGGTTGAGAGAAGGAGGGGGTTGAGAAAAAGGAGGGGGGATTGAGAGAAGGAGGGGGATTGAGAGAAGGAGGGGTGGTTGAGAGAAGGAGGGGGCGGTTGAGAGAAGGAGGTGGTTGAGAGAAGGAGGCGGTTGAGAGAAGGAGGGGAGGTTGAGAGAAGGAGGGGGGGTTGAGAAAAGGAGTGGAGGTTGAGAGGAGGAGGGAAGGTTGAGAGAAGGAGGGGAGGTTGAGAGAAGGAGGGGGGTTGAGAAAAGGAGGGGGGATTGAGAGAAGGAGGGGTGGTTGAGAGAAGGAGGGCGGTTGAGAGAAGGAGGGGTGGTTGAGAGAAGGAGGGGCGGTTGAGAGAAGGAGGGGTGGTTGAGAGAAGGAGGGGGGGTTGAGAGAAGGACGGGGGTTGAGAGAAGGAGGGGCGGTTGAGAGAAGGAGGGGTGGTTGAGAGAAGGAGGGGCGGTTGAGAGAAGGAGGGCGGTTGAAGAAGGAGGGGAGGTTGAGAGAAGGAGGGGAGGTTGAGAAAAGGAGTGGAGGTTGAGAGGAGGAGGGAAGGTTGAGAGAAGGAGGGGAGGTTGAGAGAAGGAGGGGGGTTGAGAAAAGGAGGGGGGATTGAGAGAAGGAGGGGGGATTGAGAGAAGGAGGGGTGGTTGAGAGAAGGAGGGGTGGTTGAGAGAAGGAGGGGCAGTTGAGAGAAGGAGGGGTGGTTGAGAGAAGGAGGGGCGGTTGAGAGAAGGAGGGGTGGTTGAGAGAAGGAGGGGGGGTTGAGAGAAGGACGGGGGTTGAGAGAAGGAGGGGTGGTTGAGAGAAGGAGGGGGTGGTTGAGAGAAGGAGGGGCGGTTGAGAGAAGGAGGGGGCGGTTGAAGAAGGAGGGGAGGTTGAGAGAAGGAGGGGAGGTTGAGAAAAGGAGTGGAGGTTGAGAGGAGGAGGGAAGGTTGAGAGAAGGAGGGGGAGGTTGAGAGAAGGAGGGGGGTTGAGAAAAGGAGGGGGGGATTGAGAGAAGGAGGGGGATTGAGAGAAGGAGGGGTGGTTGAGAGAAGGAGGGGTGGTTGAGAGAAGGAGGGGCAGTTGAGAGAAGGAGGGGCGGTTGAAGAAGGAGGGGAGGTTGAGAGAAGGAGGGGGGTTGAGAAAAGGAGGGGGGATTGAGAGAAGGAGGGGGATTGAGAGAAGGAGGGGTGGTTGAGAGAAGGAGGGGCGGTTGAGAGAAGGAGGGGCGGTTGAAGAAGGAGGGGAGGTTGAGAGAAGGAGGGGAGGTTGAGAAAAGGAGTGGAGGTTGAGAGGAGGAGGG
The DNA here is from genome assembly GCF_020615455.1 of Coregonus clupeaformis. Taxonomy (NCBI): domain Eukaryota; kingdom Metazoa; phylum Chordata; class Actinopteri; order Salmoniformes; family Salmonidae; genus Coregonus; species Coregonus clupeaformis. Next base: position 409,919 of record NC_059202.1, on the reverse strand, counting down.
AAGGTTGAGAGAAGGAGGGGAGGTTGAGAGAAGGAGGGGGGTTGAGAAAAGGAGGGGGGATTGAGAGAAGGAGGGGGGATTGAGAGAAGGAGGGGTGGTTGAGAGAAGGAGGGGTGGTTGAGAGAAGGAGGGGCAGTTGAGAGAAGAAGGGGCGGTTGAAGAAGGAGGGGAGGTTGAGAGAAGGAGGGGGGTTGAGAAAAGGAGGGGGGGATTGAGAGAAGGAGGGGGGATTGAGAGAAGGAGGGGTGGTTGAGAGAAGGAGGGGCGGTTGAGAGAAGGAGGGGTGGTTGAGAGAAGGAGGGGCGGTTGAAGAAGGAGGGGAGGTTGAGAGAAGGAGGGGTTGAGAAAAGGAGGGGGGATTGAGAGAAGGAGGGGGGGATTGAGAGAAGGAGGGGTGGTTGAGAGAAGGAGGGGCGGTTGAGAGAAGGAGGGGAGGTTGAGAGAAGGAGGGGGTTGAGAGAAGGAGGGGCGGTTGAGAGAAGGAGGGGCGGTTGAGAGAAGGAGGGGTGGTTGAGAGAAGGAGGGGTGGTTGAGAGAAGGAGGGGCGGTTGAGAGAAGGAGGGGCGGTTGAGAGAAGGAGGGGTGGTTGAGAGAAGGAGGGGGGTTGAGAGAAGGACGGGGGTTGAGAGAAGGAGGGGTGGTTGAGAGAAGGAGGGGTGGTTGAGAGAAGGAGGGGAGGTTGAGAGAAGGAGGGGGGGTTGAGAGAAGGACGGGGGTTGAGAGAAGGAGGGGTGGTTGAGAGAAGGAGGGGTGGTTGAGAGAAGGAGGGGCGGTTGAGAGAAGGAGGGGCGGTTGAAGAAGGAGGGGAGGTTGAGAGAAGGAGGGGAGGTTGAGAAAAGGAGTGGAGGTTGAGAGGAGGAGGGAAGGTTGAGAGAAGGAGGGGAGGTTGAGAGAAGGAGGGGGGTTGAGAAAAGGAGGGGGGATTGAGAGAAGGAGGGGGGATTGAGAGAAGGAGGGGTGGTTGAGAGAAGGAGGGGCGGTTGAGAGAAGGAGGGGCGGTTGAGAGAAGGAGGGGAGGTTGAGAGAAGGAGGGGAGGTTGAGAGAAGGAGGGGTGGTTGAGAGAAGGAGGGGCGGTTGAGAGAAGGAGGGGTGGTTGAGAGAAGGAGGGGGGTTGAGAGAAGGACGGGGGTTGAGAGAAGGAGGGGTGGTTGAGAGAAGGAGGGGTGGTTGAGAGAAGGAGGGGGCGGTTGAGAGAAGGAGGGGTGGTTGAGAGAAGGAGGGGCGGTTGAAGAAGGAGGGGAGGTTGAGAGAAGGAGGGGGTTGAGAAAAGGAGGGGGATTGAGAGAAGGAGGGGGGATTGAGAGAAGGAGGGGTGGTTGACAGAAGGAGGGGCGGTTGAGAGAAGGAGGGGTGGTTGAGAGAAGGAGGGGCGGTTGAGAGAAGGAGGGGAGGTTGAGAGAAGGAGGGGGGTTGAGAGAAGGAGGTGGTTGAGAGAAGGAGGGGCGGTTGAGAGAAGGAGGAGTGGTTGAGAGAAGGAGGGGTGGTTGAGAGAAGGAGGGGCGGTTGAGAGAAGGAGGGGCGGTTGAGAGAAGGAGGGGTGGTTGAGAGAAGGAGGGGTGGTTGAGAGAAGGAGGGGCGGTTGAGAGAAGGAGGGGCGGTTGAAGAAGGAGGGGAGGTTGAGAGAAGGAGGGAGGTTGAGAAAAGGAGTGGAGGTTGAGAGAAGGAGGGGAGGTTGAGAGAAGGAGGGGGGTTGAGAAAAGGAGGGGGGATTGAGAGAAGGAGGGGGATTGAGAGAAGGAGGGGTTTGAGAGAAGGAGGGTGGTTGAGAGAAGGAGGGGCGGTTGAGAGAAGGAGGGGCGGTTGAAGAAGGAGGGGAGGTTGAGAGAAGGAGGGGGGTTGAGAAAAGGAGGGGGGATTGAGAGAAGGAGGGGGGATTGAGAGAAGGAGGGGGTGGTTGAGAGAAGGAGGGGCGGTTGAGAGAAGGAGGGGTGGTTGAGAGAAGGAGGCGGTTGAAGAAGGAGGAGGTTGAGAGAAGGAGGGGTTGAGAAAAGGAGGGGGGATTGAGAGAAGGAGGGGGATTGAGAGAAGGAGGGGTGGTTGACCCCCCTTCCTTCTCAACCCCCCTCCTTCTCTCAACCTCCCTCCTTCTCTCAACCGCCCCTCCTTCTCTCAACCGCCCTCCTTCTCTCAACCACCCCTCCTTCTCTCAATCCCCCTCCTTCTCTCAACCCCGTCCTTCTCTCAACCACCCTCCTTCTCTCAACCTCCCCTCCTTCTCTCAACCGACACCTCCTTCTCTCACCCCCCCCCACCTTCTCTTAATCTTCACGGGTCAAATATGCGTTACATCGCTCTCCTCTCCTTCTTCTCTCCCACTCCCAGCCTCAAGGGATAGAGCTATCACCTTTCTTCTCCTGTATATTCTACCCTTTCCTCTCCTCTCTAGTTTGGAGAATGTAAGGAAAGGGGTTTCCCCCATGTTCACTTCTCTTCTTTCCTCTCTATTCTCTACTTTCTCCCAAACTTCCAGGGGGCATATCCACGTCCTTTTCCTCACACTCTCCTCTTTTCCCCTCCCCTCTCCTCCCTCTCCCTCCTCTCCTCCCCTCTCCTCTTTCCCCCATAGTTATTTCATCTGATCAGGAAACACAGTAGCAGCTGGGAAGCGGTGGAGGGAGAGAGGAGAGAGTGATAGAAAATAGGGAGAGAGAGAGAGAGAGAGGAGAAGAGAGGAGAGAGTGATAGAAAATAGGGAGAGAGAGAGAGGAGAGGAGAAGAGAGGAGAGAGTGATAGAAAATAGGGAGAGAGAGAGGAGAGAGGAGAAGAGAGGAGAGAGTGATAGAAAATAGGGAGAGAGAGAGAGAGGAGAGGAGAAGAGAGGAGAGAGTGAGAGGAGAGGAGTGAGAGAGAGAGAGAGAGAGAGAGAGAGAGAGAGAGAGGAGAGAGAGAGAGAGAGAGAGAGAGAGAGAGAGAGAGAGAGAGAGAGAGAGAGAGAGAGAGAGAGAGAGAGAGAGAGAGAGAGAGAGAGAGAGAGAGAGAGAGAGAGAGAGAGAGAGAGGAGAGGAGAGAGAGAGAGAGAGAGAGAGAGAGAGAGAGAGAGAGAGAGAGAGAGAGACAGAGAGAGAATGAAAGAAAGAAAGAGAGAGAATGAAAGAAAGAAAGAGAGAGAGAGAGAGGGAGAGAGAGAGAGAGAGAGAGAGAGAGAGAGAGAGAGAGAGAGAGAGAGAGAGAGAGAGAGGGGGAGAGGAGAGAGAGAGAGACAAAGAGAGAGAGAGAGACAGAGAGAGAGTGAGAGAGAGAGAGAGAGAGAGAGGAGAGGAGAGGAGAGGAGAGGAGAGGAGAGGAGAGGAGAGGAGAGGAGAGGAGAGAGAGAGAGAGAGAGAGAGAGAGAGAGAGAGAGAGAGAGAGAGAGAGAGAGAGAGAGAGAGAGAGAGAGAGAGAGAGAGAGAGAGAGAGAGAGAGAGAGAGAGAGAGAGAGAGAGAGAGAGAGAGAGAGAGAGAGAGAGAGAGGGAAGGGCCACTGGTAATAATAGTGGAAACCTTACACCTATGCAGTAAACTGCACCTGTTGCACCAAAACACTGTTCTCTCTTATTATTTATCTCGCTTGTTCTCAAAAACAGCATCCTCTGTCAAAGAGACTGTTGATTTTACTGGATCACGTATTACCCCACTGCCATGTTAATACTTCTAGCCAGGAGGTGTGTTCGGTGACATTAGCATGCAGGTGTGTGTGAGTGTGTGTGTGCGTGCGTGTGCGCAGAACACGTGTGTGTGTCTGTGTCTGAGAGAGAGAGGCTGAAAAGGTCAGACTCTGCGTGACTCAGGATGAGTCAGAGAAGACAGGAAACTCAGCAGGGTAAATTTTGGCCTGTCGATAACCATTGTTCTCAGAACAGAGAGAGAAGCCAGGTCTGTAGAGACAGTCATAATGTAGTTAGAGATTGAATTACAGGTAAAAATATAAAGATATAGATTTAGAAGAAAAGAGCACTAACTCCAAAAGGTTTTGGGACACTGTAAAGTCCATGGAGAATAAGAGCACCTCCTCCCAACTGCCCACTGCACTGAGGCTAGGAAACCCTGTCACCACTGATAAATCTACAATAATCGAGAATTTCAACAAGCATTTTGCTACGGCTGGCCATGCTTTCCACCTGGCTACCACTACCTCGGCCACCAGCTCTGCACCCTCTGCTGTAACGGGCCGACTCTATTCTCTGTATATATCAATGATGTTGCTCTTGCTGCTGGTGACGCTCGGATCCACCTCTATGCGGACGACACCATTTTGTATACATCTGGCCCTTCATTGGACACTGTGTTAACAAACCTCCAAACGAGCTTCAACGCCATACAACACTCCTTCCGTAGCCTCCAACTGCTCTTAAACACTAGAAAAACTAAATGCATGCTCTTCAACCGAACGCTGCTTGCACCCGCCCACCCGACTAGAATCACTACTCTCGGCAGGTCTGACCTAGAGTATGTGGACAACTACAAATACCTAGGTGTCTGGTTAGACTGTAAACTCTCCTTCCAGACTCACATTAAGCATCTCCAATCAAAAGTTAGATCTAGAATCGGCTTCCTATTTCGCAACAAAGCCTCCTTCACTCATGCTGCCAAACATGCCCTCGTAAAACTGACTATCCTACCGATCCTTCACTTCGGCAATGTCATTTACAAAATAGCCTCCAACACTCTACTCAGCAAATTGGATGTAGTCTATCACAGTGCCAAAGCCCCATATACTACCCACCATTGTGACCTGTACGCTCTTGTTGGCTGGCCCTCACTACATATTCGTCGCCAAACCCACTGGCTCCAGGTCATCTATAAATCACTGCTAGGCAAATCCCCGTCTTATCTTAGCTCACTGGTCACCATAGCAACACCCACCCGTAGTATGCGCTCCAGCAGGTATATCTCACTGGTCATCCCCAAAGCCAACACCTCCTTTGGCCACCATTCCTTCCAGTTCTCTGCTGCCAATGACTGGAACGAACTGCAAAAATCTCTGAAGCTGGAGACTCTTATCTCCCTCACTAACTTTAAGCATCAGTTGTCAGAGCAGCTTACCGATCACTGCACCTGTACACAGACCATCTGTAATTAGCCCATCCAACTACCTAAACCCCATATTGTTATTTATTTTGCTAATTTGCACCCCAGTATCTCTATTTGCACATCATCTTTTGCACATCTATCATTCCAGTGTTAATACGAAATTGTAACTATTTTGTAATATTGCCTATTTATTGCCTTACCTCCATAATTTACTACATTCGCACACACTGTATATATATTTTCTGTTGTATTTTTGACTTTATGTTTTGTTTACCCCATATGTAACTCTGTGTTGTTGTTTTTATCGCACTGCTTTGCTTTATCTTGGCCAGGTCGCAGTTGTAAATGAGAACTTGTTCTCAACTGGGTTATCTGGTTAAATAAAGAGGGAAGCGTGAGAGAGCGGAAAGTGATGAAACACCTCCAGTCTTTGTGAAACACACATATATATTTATCACCATGGTGACAAATCAATAAATCCCTTCCCAAAATGATGCAAGTGTTCTATGTGTGCTGAGACTCATATCCTGTCACTGAGCTGTCAAGTGGAATGTAAAACCCTATGTGCCTCTTTGTCGAAGGGTGTGTATGTGATGTGTAGGTAGCTATGTATGGAAAACTACAGTCCTGTGTGTGTGTGTGTGTGTGTGTGTTCGTGCATGCTTGTGATGACCAACCCAGCTAACAGACCAACCCAGCTAACAGATGTTCAGGTGGGGTAAGGCCATGACTTGGCCGTGTGTGTTTGACGTGTGAGTGTGTGTGTGTGTGTTCGTGAGATAGAAATGCCACGTCTATAGCCCACCCTGACCTCCGCTGTCGGAGGTGCCTCTTACTACGGCAAAGTTTATGACGTCTGCAAGTTTTCCATACCACACCGACCCCATTTCAACCCCCTCCCTTCTCTAACAACAGGTGCGTGTGTGTGTGTGTGTGTGTGTGTGTGTGTGTGTGTGTGTGTGTGTGTGTGTGTGTGTGTGTGTGTGTGTGTGTGTGTGTGTGTGTGTGTGTGTGTGTGTCCTGGGCAAAGACGGCATCATTCACTCTTAAGCAACCAGCAATTAGGACAACTATATTTGGCAACCATCGATAATACATCTGTTTTTTACCGGTTGAGAATTTTATATTCTAATTATATTCTATTTTATTCTATTTTATTCTATTAGTTTTCATTGTTATCTACTGTTCTATTATATTACTAATAATATTGTAAGGACTTTTCATATCTTAAAGCAAGAGCCTGTGTTATATTGTCTTTACATCACATAATCATTATACTGTCTATATATATTTTATATACTTATGTTATAAAAGCATCTGGCAGTTTGACTTCCAATCTTACTCATAAGTCATCTAATGTTATCATATTACTACGCATCTAAAAACGGACCCCTCTTCACAGCAGTTATGACACTGGTATGGCGTCTCAAGTTTACGCGAGGTGGTCTTCGTAAAGGGTAACCCTTTCTGCTTTGGTCATTAGGCCTGCTAGCTATCCCTAGATAAGTTCATGTCTGCACCATTTGGTTTGGCTCCAGGATACTGAAACTTCAGACTTCTTGAAACATGTCTAGATCTCAAATAAAAATAAACTATATATCCACAGGCCATGAAACAAACCTAATCCATGCCGAAATATAGTCTAGAGTTTGGAAGAGATATTCAATATAGGAGTGCTACAGAGGTCATGAAATAGGCTTGGAGCGTTTTGGAGCATTCCTCCATCTAATAGTAGGGTGTAGAAGAGAGGAGGTGCAAGTCAACTCTGACAAAGAGATTGTAAACAGTCCAGGGGGCCTACAGGCATTTACCAGAGACGCCTACAAATGAGGAATCCAAACAAACAGCTACAGTTTGTGTGTGTGCATGTATGTGTGAGTGTGCATGAGTGCTTGATTGCGTGCGTGTGAGCAAATCCTTTCCTGGAAGCGAAAGGTAGCTGCAGTAACCTCACCCAGTGGTAACTACAGACTGGAGTCCCTCTGGGCTACAGCTTAACACACACACACATATAAACTCATTTCAAGTCATCTTCACTAGTAAATTGTCTCGAAATGAATGTCCCTTTTTGTTCCATTTAGATTGTTTTGTGTGTTTAAACTTTTGGGGAATATCACAGTGTTAAGTAGGCCTTTACAGTATCTGTCTTGCCCTCTCTCCCTCTCTCCTTCTATCTCTCTCTCTCAATTTCAATTTCAATTTAAGGGCTTTATTGGCATGGGAAATGTATGTTAATATTGCCAAAGCAAGTGAAGTAGATAGTAAACAAAAGTGAAATAAACAATAAATATTAACAGTAAACATTACACTCAGAAGTTCCAAAAGAATAAAGACATTTCAAATGTCATATTATGTATATATACTGTATACTGTGTTATAACAATGTGCAAATAGTTAAAGTACAAATGGGAAAATAAATAAACATAAATATGGGTTGTATTTACAATGGTGTTTGTTCTTCACTGGTTGCCCTTTTCTTGTTGCAACAGGTCACAAATATTTGCTGCTGTGATGGCACACTGTGGTATTTCACCCAGTAGATAAGGGAGTTTATCAAAATTGGGTTTGTTTTCTAATTCTTTGCGGATCTCTGTAATCTGAGGGAAATACATGTCTCTAATATGGTCATACATTTGGCAGGAGGTTAGGAAGTGCAGCTCAGTTTCCACCTAATTTTGTAGGCAGTGTGCACATAGCCTGTCTTCTCTTGAGAGCCAGGTCTGCCTACGGCGGCCTTTCTCAATAGCAAGGCTATGCTCACTGAGTCTGTACATAGTCAAAGCTTTCCTTAAGTTTGGGTCAGTCATAGTGGTCAGGTATTCTGCCACTGTGTACTCTCTGTTTAGGACCAAATAGCATTCTCTCTCTCTCTCTCTCTCTCTCTCTCTCTCTCTATCTATCTCTCATTCTCTCTCTCTACCTCTCGCGCTTCCTCTCTCTGTTTGTCTGTCTGTCTCACTCTCTCTGTCTCTCTCTCTCTCTCAATTCAATTATCTCTGCCTCGCTCTGTCTCTCCCTCTCTCTCTCTCTCTCTCTCTCTCTCTCTCTCTCTCTATCTCCCTCCCTCTCTCTCTCTCTCTCTCTCTCTCTCTCTCTCTCTCTCTCTCTCTCCCTCTCTCTCTCTCTCTCTCTCTCTCTCTCTCTCTCTCTCTCTCTCTCTCTCTCTCTCTCTCTCTCTCTCTCTCAGAATTCTTCTTACAGTAGTTAATTTGACACTTGCACTATTCGTGGTTGTTGAACATGTGTTGTCAATAATGGCACCCTTTTTTCCCCAAACGATCCAATGGGCTGGAGGAAAAAATAGGAATCTAGGAGAGGGAGAGAGAGAGAGAAGCTAACATTGTAGTTGATAGTGTTCTGTTGTGCATAGTGTACAGATGAACCATTGATCACTCAGGAACTACACTTTTTCTACCTGGATTTATTGTCTGTATATGTTCTTTGTCTATCTTCCATTATGTGTTGTTATGTATGCTCAGAGCCTCAACCCAAATTTCCCGATGGGGTTAATAAAGTAATTATCTTATCTTATCTTACATCGAACACAAGTATGTACACACACACACACACACACACACACACACACACACACACACACACACACACACACACACACACACACACACACACACACACACACACACACAGAACTGAGAGAACAGTGGTATGTGCAGATATAGTTGAGCAGGTGGGCCTGGGGGGTAATGAGTAATGTTTCAGTGAAAACAAAGCCCAGACAGAGGTTGTGTGTGTTAGGGTCGAATGGCAGGAACCCGGTTACCGAGATTTACCAATATTTACCGCCCAAAACCACTCCCTTTTCCCGGGACAAATAACTGTGATAAACCGGTAAATTATAATAAATTATTTCTATGAACAGCATGACGTGAAATGGAACTGTTAAATGATGTGCAATGTCTAAATCTGGCTTCTCTACGGCCTTCTCTCTGCATGATCAATCATCAACGCTCATGGTGGGGGCAGACAGCGCATCTCAGTACGGAGCGCAGTTCACAATGCATGTTTCATCTCATCATGTTACGTTTCTTTCTAGTGACAGGTAGGCCTCCATTATAGCCTATTCTGCAGTAATATAAAGACCGAATGAGCGTCTAATTTACACATCTCCATCTGGCTTTTGGAGGATCACCTTATTTATTGTAATTGTAAAGATAGTGTTTTTTTTTATTGCAGCTGCAGAGTTTTAAAACAGCCTATCACTCCAATATCATTGTTTTCAATCAGTGCACGCCCGAGCACTCTCTCGTAGTCTTTCTCTCTCTCCAACAGCTCCATTAAAATTGCATCCAAAATAGATAATCCTGTTCTAGATTGATATATAGGCCTATATATAGATGTCCTAGCCTACCTCTTTCAGGTAATAAATTAAATGCAGTATTAGCCTTATATTTAGCTAATTAATGATGGGTTATGCATAATAAGCTTCTAACTTACAGCCTCTGTCTCTTGCGCAATACGCACGCACCTGTGCTCCGCTGGCCTCTCTCCTTAAAAGACGCTCCTTAGCTCTTGGAGTCCCATGCAGGAAAATCTAGACTAGAATAGCTTGCTTGCGTTTCTTATACCAATAGACTGTTAGAAGAGGGATGCAAGCTTTTTTATAATTTAATTTTATCCCCCATATGTTTTTTTATCTCGCATATATATATATATATATATATATATATATATATATATATATATACACATACATATACACATACATACATATAAATGCATATACATACACACATTCATATCCTTTAAAAATATATATATTTCCCTTTATTACTTTCCAACCCCACCACCCCTTCCCTAATTGGAGTAAAGTAGTGAACAACAATGCTTAGGCCTCTACTTCCAGCTTATACATACTATATACATTTTATGGACACAGTCAATTTTACAATAATTATATTTTGTTTGTTTTTACTCCTGAACTTCCTCTACCCTCAACCTCTCCGATCATTTTCATGATGTCCATCCGGTTTGCTTCTATATGCCATATCTTTCTAACTGTGCTCTTTCACAAAAGCTCTCAATCTATAACCTATATACTTATTATGGACACAGTATGCTTTACATTAGTTATCTTGTTGTTATTAGTTGTTGTTAGTTGTTATTAGTCCCATCCTTCAACTCCATTCAACACCTCCCATCTATCTCTTAACACCATCCACATTGGATTTCTATTTGCCATATATGTTTCAACTGTACTGTGATGTTTTACAAATGTTCTGAACCCTTCTATTCTCATAGTTTCTACAGATTGTAAATTGAAAATAAACATTTTTGCTAAAAGTATTATTATATTATTGATCGATTGACTATGACTTTTCAGATCACCCAGTATTGCTAACTGCAGGGTTAGCTCCAGGTAAATATTGCAATCCTTTAGCCATTCCTGGACCTGTGTCCAAAAACAAGCTACAAATGGACAGTCCCAAAACAAATGATCTAATGATTCTGTCTCTTTGCAGCAAAATCTGCAGAGCTGGGAAGATTGTATCCCCCATATAAATAACATTCTATTGGTAGCAAGAATTTTGTATAATAATTTATTATACGTTTTGAATCCGGAAACCATGGAATCGGTACGTCAAAAATCTCTTCCCAACTATTTTGCAATCTATATGGGACGGCTGTCAATCCTTTGGTCCTTAAATGAAACTGGTATACTTTTTTATTTATCACAATTTTCTTTAACCAATTATGTTCTTTATTGCAAGGCCGACAGACAAGTTCCTTACTTTTTCCCCCTTCCACTTTCCTCTTCCATTTTTGCGGTAATGATGCAATTATTTGGTTGTAATTTTGGGTAGAGCAGACATTCCCATATGTTTTTGTTAGCTGCATGTGCGACATAATGGCACCAGTCCTACCTATGATATCATTTACGAAGATTATACCTTTTTTAAAGATTTTTTCAAAAAAATAATGTTTTTTTAATCAATTAGTATATTTGAGTTTAACCACAATATTTGTTGCATTATTTGTTCTGTCGTTTCTGGAGGATTAAATTGAAATTGCAACCAACTTTCTATGGCTTGTTTTAGAAATAGTGATATTTGGGAGATTATTTCCTTTTCAAATAACTGAAAGTGAGAGGTTGTAATCTAAATAAAGGAAAAAAGGCCATTCTTGAACATTGGGTGAGACAATCTTACTAATTTGCTAGAGAACCAGTTTGGATGTAAGTATAACTTTTGTATGACTGAAGCTTTTAGTGATAGGTCTAATGCTTTAATATTTAATCATTTCTGTCCTCCAAATTCATATTCATTATATAAATGCAAGATCTTTGATGAATGTTAAATACAGAAGCCAATAGAACTCAAAGGTGGTTTGAAAGAAGAGCGAACGTGAGATGGCAGTAGGCTATAGCAGTTATTTATTCAAATTCGCTAGCCTATACTTGTAACTTTGTAGGCCGCATGTGCTACACCAAAATGGAATGTTCTCACCCAACTTTATCATGGTTTGAACGATATGCGTAGTTCCAGTCCATATAAAACAGTATAATATAATACTGTACAGTAATACAGTTCACACTGAAAAAAGATTAGCCTACTGGAGCTTGTTTCATTTATTTACCCAAGAGAGCATATAGCTAGCTACATCTATGGGCTTTTATGTTTTTATTTATGAATTTTCGATCAAAGCTCTAAACAAATCCAGACAAAGGCCTATTCATTTGTTTTATAGCTTTTGAATTACACTTCCGGTTTTGGCTGGAAATACTGGGTTACATGGGAGAAAAGTGATTTATTCTCGGAATGAAACATTTGTAAAGAAAATATTCAACCCTAGTGTGTGTGTGTGTGTGTGTGTGTGTGTGTGTGTATATGTGTGTGTTGGGCCAGGCTTCCTCCCATTCTTCCCCTGCTGCTCTGTGTTCGTTCGTGCTGAGATGGCTGGAGCTCAGGACATGGCTACAGCGCTGCTGGCATCCACCCCAGCACAGCCTACGCATGCACACACACACACACACACACACACACACACACACACACACACACACACACACACACACACACACACACACACACACACACGCACGCACGCACACACGCACACACACACACACACACACACACACACACACACACACACACACACACACACACACACACACACACACACACACACTCACACACAAAGTATTATATAGTGGGCCTGTGGTTGCCTGTATGTTTGAAGAGATCACGTACACAAACACACGCTCCATCAACAATGCCTTCTCCAGCGGTAACAGCATATACTCTGATAAACAGTCTTTACCCACACACAGAAGCTATCAGAGCTCTGGCTTTCTCCAAATAGAACACCATGGCAACAACTCACTTACCAGCACTCAACAGCCTTTGTGATGTTGCCAACATGTTGCTCACCTGTTGCGCAATCATCGCCAATCGAACCCGCTCACTCCTGCCTCTCCCGGAGACCTGCAGGCGGGCGGTTGTACCATCACATAGGGCCTTGAGTTCAGGGAACATTGCTTTGTCTCCCTATGAGAGACGTTATGTGCTCATCTTGAAAATAGGCCATTTTATGAAGCACTTACATATCTATTTGTGTAAGCCAATCTTGCTTTCTGATGAATGCTATTAGCGTTTAACTTTGAGATTCTGAAGTAGGACTATGGCAATCCATTATGTGTTTTTTCCTCTGTGATTAATATTTTAGCATTTAGCATTTGTCAGCCTATTTGCCTACTCTCTCTCTTTTCCATAAGTGATTAGCATTAGCAACCCACACCACCTGGAGTATTCACCAGTAGGGTTGTTTTTCGGCTTGTTTCTTTTAACCTTTGAGGCACTGTTGGTTTTGTGAGGAGACCACAGTGTAAACAAACGAAGGCGAGGAGAGGAGAAAATAGAGTGGAGTTGCGAGAATAGGAGTCAAACCTGCAGCCATTTTCTGTGGAACTTTCCTCTCTCTTCTCCTCTTTTCTCTTCTCTCTCCTCTCCATCCTCTTCTTCTACTCTCTCTCCTCCTCTCTCTTCTCATCTTCTCTTTCAAAGAGGAGCATTATGTTCTTTTAGCCCTGTCTCCATGACAACCCCCAGAAGCCCTCTCAAGCGGCCTCGCAACGCACCAAGTGGCCAAACCCCCTCTGTTCTCCTCAACCTCCGGCAATACGGACACCTGTTTGGCTGCTCCGTATCGTGTTAGTCTCTTTTGTGTTTGTGTGGATGTGGGTGGGGAGTGTTGGGGATGGAGGGTGTACAGTGGTTTCCCCCTTCCCTCTATGCAGACTCTTTCATGGGGAGAATGTAGGGGTTCTGGAGCTAGGCCAACTTGGGCCTCTTCTTTTCTGTCTGCCTCTACACTATCTCTCTCTGCCTATCTCTCTCTGTCTCTCTCTCTCTCTCTTTCTGCCCATCTCTCTCTGTCTCGCTCTGTCTCTCTGTCTCTCTCTGCCTATCTCTCTCTGTCTCTCTCTCTATCTCTCTCTCTGCCTATCAATTCAATTCAATTCAATTTAAGGGCTTTATTGGCATGGGAAATGTACGTTAACATTGCCAAAGCAAGTGAAGTAGATAGTAAACAAAAGTGAAATAAACAATAAATATTAACAGTAAACATTACACTCAGAAGTGTCAAAAGAATAAAGACATTTCAAATGTCATATTATGTATATATACAGTGTTGTAACAATGTGCAAATAGTTAAAGTACAAATGGGAAAATAAATAAACACAAATATGGGTTGTATTTACAATGGTGTTTGTTCTTCACTGGTTGCCCTTTTCTTGTGGCAACAGGTCACAAATCTTGCTGCTGTGATGGCACACTGTGGTTTTTCACTCAGTAGATAAGGGAGTTGATCAAAATTGGGTTTGTTTTCAAATTCTTTGTGGATCGCTGTAATCTGAGGGAAATATGTGTCTCTAATATGGTCATACATTTGGCAGGAGGTTAGGAAGTGCAGCTCAGTTTCCACCTCATTTTGTGGGCAGTGTGCACATAGCCTGTCTTCTCTTGAGAGCCAGGTCTGCCTACGACGGCCTTTCTCAATAGCAAGGCTATGCTCACTGAGTCTGTACATAGTCAAAGCTTTCCTTAAGTTTAGGTCAGTGTCACGATCGTCAGGGAGAGACCAATGCGCAGCGTGTTGAACGAACATATTATTTATTATCTTCAGTGATAACATACACAATAAACAAAACAAGAAACGACTCGTGAAGTCCACGGTAACAATGACCGAACACGGAACAAGAACCCACAAACACAAAGGGAAAACAGACAGTTTAAATATGGCTCCCAATCAGAGACAACCAGCCAACAGCTGACACTCGTTGCCTCTGATTGGGAGTCACTCAGGCCAACATAGAAATACAACAACCTAGAACTCCCGACATAGAAACAGAACACATAGAATGAACACACCCTGGCTCAACATATAGAGTCCCAGCGCCAGGGTGTGACAGTACCCCCCCCCTAAAGGCGCGGACTGCGACCGCGCCTCAATAAGAGCAAAACAGGGGAGGGCTGGGTGGGCATACCTCCTCGGCGGCGGTTCTGGCTCCGGCCTTGCCCACCACCCTCCAATAATCCCCCCATAGCGCCCCTGGTCCGGTCTGGCCCCGCTGGCTGGAGCTGAACTGGACATAGCAGGAGCGGTTAGCTTCAGCTCCGTTGTGGAGCAGTTGAGCGGTACCTGATTTGGCACCGATGACCCAGGCACGGGTTGTGCCGACTGACGACGCGCACCCTGGCTTGGTGCGTGAGGCAGGAACGGACCGGACCGGGCTGACGATGCGCACCCCTGGCTTGCGCGTGGAGCAGCAACGGGCCGGACCGGGCTGACGATACGCACCCCTGGCTTGGTGCGTGGAGCCGAACGGGCCTCACCGACTGACGACATCGCACCCTGGCTTGTGCGTGGAGCAGCAACGGGCCGGACCGGGCTGACGATGCGCACCCCTGGCTTGGTGCGTGGAGCCGGAACGGGCTTTACCGACTGACGCACTCGCACTCCCTGGCTTGGTGCTTGGAGCAGCAACGGGCCGGACCGGGCTGACGATGCGCACCCCTGGCTTGGTGCGTGGAGCCAGAACGGGCTTTACCGGGCTGACGACTTGCACCCCTGGCTTGGTGCGTGGAGCAGCAACGGGCTTTACCAGGCTGACGCACTCGCACCCCTGGCTTGGTGCGAGTAGCAGGAACGGGCTGGACCAGGCTGACGACTCGCACCCCTGGCTTGGTGCGCAGTAGCAGGAACGTTCTGGACCAGGCTGACGACTCGCACCCCTGGCTTGGTGCGAGTGGCAGAAACAGGCCGGGCCGGGCTGGCGACTCGCACCCTGGCTTGGTGCGAGTGGCAGGAACAGGCCGGGCCGGGCTGGCGACGCGCACCGTAGGCTTGGTGCGAGTGGCAGGAACAGGCCGGGCCGGGCTGGCGACGCACACCGTAGGCTTGGTGCGAGTGGCAGGAACAGGCCGGGCCGGGCTGGCGACGCGCACCGTAGACTTGGTGCGAGTGGCAGGAACAGGCCGGGCCGGGCTGGCGACGCACACCGTAGGCTTGGTGCGAGTGGCAGGAACAGGCCGGACCGGGCTGGCGACGCACACCGTCGGCTTGGTGCGAGGAGCAGGGACAGGCCGGACTGGGCTGGCGACGCACACCGTAGGCTTGGTGCGTGGAGCAGGAACAGGCCGGACTGGGCTGACGACGCACCCCGTAGGCTTGGTGCGTGGAGCAGGGACAGGCCGGACCGGGCTGGCGACGCATACCGTAGGCTTGGTGCGAGGAGCTTGGACAGGCCGGACCGGGCTGGCGACGCGCACCCTACACTTGGTGCGAGGGGCCAGAACAGGCCGGACCGTACTGGGGACACACACCACTGGCTCTACCTCGGGATCTGGAACGGGCCGGACCGGACTGGTAACACACCCCAGTACCTCTCGCCGTGCCTCTACACCTTCCCTCCCTGCTTTGACCAGTGGCCCCCGTAACCTGGTGGCCTTCTGAATCTGCCCCTTTTCTGCCTCCGTCAGCCCCGTCGTCCATGCCGTGTGCCCCCCCCTAAAAAATTTCTGGGGTTGCCTCTCGCCTGTCCGACGTTGACACTGCTGACGCCGCTGCTCCTCTTTCGCCAGGGCCTTTCCCGGCGCCTCCTCCCATGTCCAGTCCAAGTTCTGCCCCGGGACACGCTGCTTGGTCCTTACTTGGTGGGTTCTTCTGTCACGATCGTCAGGGAGAGACCAATGCGCAGCGTGTTGAACGAACATATTATTTATTATCTTCAGTGATAACATACACAATAAACAAAACAAGAAACGACTCGTGAAGTCCACGGTAACAATGACCGAACACGGAACAAGAACCCACAAACACAAAGGGAAAACAGACAGTTTAAATATGGCTCCCAATCAGAGACAACCAGCCAACAGCTGACACTCGTTGCCTCTGATTGGGAGTCACTCAGGCCAACATAGAAATACAACAACCTAGAACTCCCGACATAGAAACAGAACACATAGAATGAACACACCCTGGCTCAACATATAGAGTCCCAGCGCCAGGGTGTGACAGTCAGTCACAGTGGTCAGGTATTCTGCCACTGTGTACTCTCTGTTTAGGGCCAAATAGCATTCTAGTTTGCTCTGTTTTTTTGTTTGTTCTTTCCAATGTGTCAAGTAATTATCTTTTTGTTTTCTCATGATTTGGTTGGGTCTAATTGTGTTGTTGTTGTTGTTGTTGTCCTGGGGCTGTGTGGGGTCTGTTTGTGTTTGTGAACAGAGCCCCAGGACCAGCTTACTTAGGGGACTCTTCTCCAAGTTCATCTCTCTGTAGGTGATGGCTTTGTTATGGAAGGTTTGGGAATCGCTTCCTTTTAAGTGGTTATAGAATTTAACGGCTCTTTTCTGGATTTTGATAATTAGCGGGTATTGGCCTAATTCTGCTCTGCATGCATTATTTGGTGTTTTACGTTGTACACGGAGGATGTTTTTGCAGAATTCTGCATGCAGAGTCTCAATTTGGTGTTTGTCCCATTTTGTGAATTCTTGGTTGGTGAGCGGACCCCAGACCTCACAACCAAATGGGTTCTATAACTGATTCAAGTATTTTTAGCCAGATCCTAATTGGTATGTCAAATTTTATGTTCCTTTTGATGGCATAGAAGGCCCTTCTTGCCTTGTCTCTCAGATCGTTCACAGCTTTGTGGAAGTTACTTGTGGCGCTGATGTTTAGGCCGAGGTATGTATAGTTTTTTGTGTGCTCTAGGGCAACGGTGTCTAGATGGAATTTGTATTTGTGGTCCTGGCAACTGGACCTTTTTTGGAACACCATTATTTTTGTCTTACTGAGATTTACTGTCAGGGCCCAGGTCTGACAGAATCTGTGCAGAAAATCTAGTTGCTGCTGTAGGCCCTCCTTGATTGGTGACAGAAGCAGCAGATCATCAGCAAACAGAAGACATTTGACTTCAGATTCTAGTAGGGTGAGGCCGGGTGCTGCAGACTGTTCTAGTGCCCTCGCCAATTCATTGATATATATGTTGAAGAGGGTGGGGCTTAAACTGTATCCCTGTCTCACCCCACGGCCCTGTGGAAAGAAATGTGTGTGTTTTTTTGCCAATTTTAACCGCACACTTGTTGTTTGTGTACATGGATTTTATAATGTCGTATGTTTTTCCCCCAACCCCACTTTCCATCAATTTGTATAGCAGACCCTCATGCCAAATTGAGTCAAAAGCTTTTTTGAAATCAACAAAGCATGAAAAGACTTTGCCTTTGTTTTGGTTTGTTTGTTTGTCAATTAGGGTGTGCAGGGTGAATACGTGGTCTGTCGTACGGTAATTTGGTAATAAGCCAATTTGACATTTGCTCAGTACATTGTTTTCACTGAGGAAATGAACTAGTCTGCTGTTAATGATAATGCAGAGGATTTTCCCAAGGTTACTGTTGGCGCATATCCCACGGTAGTTATTGGGGTCAAATTTGTCTCCACTGTTGTGGATTGGGGTGATCAGTCCTTGGTTCCAAATATTGGGGAAGATGCCAGAGCTAAGGATGATGTTAAAGAGTTTAAGTATAGCTAATTGAAATTTGTGGTCTGTATATTTTATCATTTCATTGAGGATACCATCAACACCACAGGACTTTTTGGGTTGGAGGGTTTGTATTTTGTCCTGTAGTTCATTCAATGTAATTGGAGAATCCAGTGCGTTCTGGTAGTCTATAATAGTTGATTCTAAGATTTGCATTTGATCATGTATATTTTTTTTGCTGTTTGTTCTCTGTTATAGGGCCAAAAAGATTGGAGAAGTGGTTTACCCATACATCTCCGTTTTGGATAGATAGCTCTTCATGTTGTTGTTTGTTTAGTGTTTTCCAATTTTCCCAGAAGTGGTTAGAGTCTATGGATTCTTCAATTACATTGAGCTGATTTCTGACATGCTGTTCCTTCTTTTTCCGTAGTGTATTTCTGTATTGTTTTAGTGATTCACCATAGTGAAGGTGTATGCTCAGGTTTTCTGGGTCTCTATGTTTTTGGTTGGATAGGTTTCTCAATTTCTTTCTTAGGTTTTTGCATTCTTCATCAAACCATTTATCACTGTTGTTTCATTTCTTTGGTTTTCTGTTAGAGATTTTTAGATTTGATTGGGAAGCTGAAAGGTCAAATATACTGTTTAGGTTTTCTACTGCCAAGTTTACACCTTCACTATTACAGTGGAACGTTTTGTCCAGGAAGTTGTCTAGAATGGATTGAATTTTTTGTTGCCTAATTGTTTTTTGGTAGGTTTCAACACTACTTTCCTTCCATCTATAGCATTTCTTAATATTATTCAGTTCCTTTGGCTTTGATGCCTCATGATTGAGTATTGCTCTGTTCAAGTAGACTGTGATTTTGCTGTGGTCTGATAGGGGTGTCAGTGTACTGACTGTGAACTCTGAGAGACTCTGGGTTGAGGTCAGTGATAAAGTAGTCTACAGTACTACTGCCAAGAGATGAGCTATAGGTGTACCTACCATAGGAGTCCCCTCGAAGCCTACCATTGACTATGTACATACCCAGTGTGCGACAGAGCTGCAGGAGTCGTGACCCGTTTTTGTTGGTTATGTTGTCGTAGTTGTGCCTAGGGGGGCATATGGGGGAGGGAATGCTGTCACCTCCAGGTAAGTGTTTGTCCCCCTGTGTGCTGAGGGTGTCAGGTTCTTGTCCAGTTCTGGCATTTAGGTCGCCACAGACTAGAACATGTCCCTGGGTCTGGAAATGATTGATTTTCCCCTCCAGGATGGAGAAGCTGTCTTCATTAAAGTATGGAGATTCTAGTGGGGGGATATAGGTAGCACACAGGAGGACATTTTTCTCTGTTGAGATAATTTCCTTTTGAATTTCTAACCAAATGTAAAATGTTCCTGTTTCGATTTATTTAATAGAGTGAGTTAGGTCTGCTCTATACCAAATTAGCATACCCCCTGAGTCCCTTCCCTGTTTTACACCTGGTAGTTAGGTGGATGGGACTACCAGCTCTCTGTAACCTAGAGGGCAACCAGTGGGTCCGTCTCCTCTATACCATGTTTCTTGTAGGATGACAATGTCTGTATTTCCGATTTCTTTGGTGAAGTCCAGATTCCTGCTCTTTAGGCCAAAGGCAGATGACCTCAGGCCTTGGATATTCCAGGATGAAATAGTGAAGGCTTTGTGTTCCATAAAGTGTCTAATGTTGTTCGTAGTGTGGTTTGGCCTCAGGCCAGTAATTGTGAGCAGAGCCTGCTGAGCATCTGGTACATGCCATTGGCTTGGGCTAGTGTAAGAGTGGGTGTTGGGCCTGTTTGCCTGCTCACGGCCTGGGCGTATGTGTGACTTTCATGTTGAGGCCCTCTTTGTGGGAGTGCTTTGTGGGAGTGGGGGGCTCTCTCTCTGCCTATCTCTCTCTGTCTCTCTCTGTCTCTGTCTCTGTCTCTCTCTCTCTCTCTCTCTCTCTCTCTCTCTCTCTCTCGCTCTCTCTCTGCCTATCTCTCTCTGTCTCTCTGTTTCTCTCTGCCTATCTCTCTCTCTCTCTCTCTCTCTCTCTCTCTCTCTCTCTCTCTCTCTCTCTCTCTCTCTGCCTATCTCTCTCTCTCTCTCTCTCTCTGCCTATCTCTCTCTGTCTCCCTCGCGCTCTTTGCCTATCTCTCTCTATCTCTCTCTCTCTCTCTCTCTATCTCTCTCTCTCTCTGCCTATCTCTCTCTGTCACTCTCTCTCTGCCCATTTCTCTCTGCCTCTCTCTCTCTATCTCTTTCTCTCTCTGCCTATCTCTCTCTCTCTGCCTATCTTGCTCTCTCTCTCTCTCTCTCTCTCTCTCTCTCTCTCTCTCTACCTATCTCTCTCTGTCTCGCTCTGTCTCTCTCTCTCTCTCTCTCTCTCTCTCTCTTTCTTTCTTTCTCTCTTTATCTCTGTATTAATTTCAATTCTCTCTCTCTCTCTCTCTCTCTCTGGCTTGACGTAACAATGTACGTATTGCCGAAGCGTACTTTGGAGATTAAGTGATTCATTTACAATAGTAACATAATTAACATAATAATAATCAAGATTGTCAACAGGACAATCAGTAACAACATTAATTAAGGGTCAAAATAACTATCTCTCTCTCTCTCTCTCTCTCTCTCTCTCTCTCGCTCTCTCTTTCTGTCTCTCTCTCTCTTTCTTTCTCTCTCTCTCTCTCTTTCTTTCTTTCTTTCTTTCTTTCTTTCTTTCTTTCTTTCTTTCTTTCTTTCTTTCTTTCTTTCTTTCTTTCTTTCTTTCTTTCTTTCGTTCTCTCTCTCTCTCTCTCTCTCTCTCTCTCTCTCTCTCTCTCTCTCTCTCTCTCTCGCTCTCTCTCTCTCTCTCTCTCTCTCTCTCTGTCTATTTGTCTGTAGACCACTGTTGCTTTGTTTCTTTGATGGGATACTAGTGAGCCCTACCACCTGCTCTGTCTTTCTCTACTGCCTTATTTTCTCCCTTTATCCCCCCTCTGTTTCTCTTCTGTGACCTCTATACAATCTCCCTTCCAGACACAGCTGGACCATTGTCCTCCCAGACACCTGATACTGAAGAGCAGCCAACACACACACACACACACCTGACCTGTTCAGCAGATGACACCACAGCACTTCATTGTCTGTTCGCCCAGCACTGAACCCTACTTCTGCACTCGCTCTCTTTCTTTCTTCTCTTCTGTCTCTTTGCAATACCCAGTTTACTCCCCTCTCTCGATACCTAGTCTGCTCCCTCTCTCAATACCTAGTCTGCTCCCTCTCTCGATACCCAGTCTGCTCCCTCTCTCAATAACCACTCTGCTCCCTCTCTCAATAACTACTCTGCTCCCTCTCTCAATACCCAGACTACTCCCTCTCTCAATACCCAGACTACTCCCTCTCTCAATAACCACTCTGCTCCCTCTCTCAATAACCACTCTGCTCCCTCTCTCAATAACCACTCTGCTCCTTCTCTCAATACCCAGTCTGCTCCCCTCTCTCAATAACCACTCTGCTCCCTCTCTCAAAACCCAGTCTGATCCACTCTTTCAATACCCAGTCTGCACCCTCTCTCAATACCCAGTCTGCTCCCCTCTCTCAATACCCAGTCTGCTCCCCTCTCTCAATACCCAGTCTGCTCCACTCTCTCAATACCCAGTCTGCTCCACTCTCTCAATACCCAGTCTGATCCACTCTCTCAATATCCAGGCTGATCCACTCTCTCAATACCCAGTCTGCTCCCCTCTCTCAATACCCAGTCTGATCCACTCTCTCAATACCCAGTCTGCTCCACTCTCTCAATACCCTGTCTGCTCCACTCTCTCAATACCCAGTCTGATCCTCTCTCTCAATACCCAGTCTGCTCCACTCTCTCAATACCCAGTCTGCTCCACTCTCTCAATACCCAGTCTGTTCCACTCTCTCAATACCCAGTCTGCTCCACTCTCTCAATACCCAGTGTGCTCCTGTCATGTGAATTTCTATCTCTAATTCAACCTAAGCTTGAATCATTACCAGAGGTTGTAAAGCTCTGGTTTTAATCATCAATGATTCAAGGTCCACAATCCACAAGTAATTATCGGTATATTTATTCATGGAGAGCGCTCTGCCGCTAAAAACACATACATACCGTTTTTATACTTCTTGACAAACAAAGGCACTATGCTCCTCCCACCTTTAGGTGGCTTTCTTAAACAGTTCCCGCCTCCTCCTTTACCCTTGAATGTTTAGTACCCCCTCTGTTAGTGGGTTGACACTACATGATAATTCTAACATTTATACTGTATTTGGGGTAAAATCCTTTAGTCATTATTCTTAAAATCCAAATTAATCTAACAATCCACCCCTTTGACTAAATATTCCCACATTCAGGATAAATGTATTTTACAAGCATGATTAATCTCAGAGATCACATCAGAACTAATAAAGATTTCATCCAATTGCGGTATTTCAGGGTCCAAATGGTCAGAGTCCGGAGTCAGTCCATCTCTCATCATTGTTTAGATACTGCATTTCACCAACGCCTGACTCACCAATCCTCGGACACAGGGAACAAGACAACAACCACATAATACAAGAATACCCATACAAACACTGATCGCTCCTAAGATGGTGGCTGCTAGGGTTTTCCATTTACCAAATATTTCATCAAACCACCCTATCCACAATGTACTAACTTCTGAGTTCAGTTCATCCATCACTTAGTGCAGTTAATTCTGTAAGAGCTCTGGTGACTGTCCCATCCAGTGTGGTGTTGTTAGGGATAAATGTGCAACAATGGCTTATCTTTCTATAGACACCGGCCCTTTCTGCCTGATCTAGAACCAACCTCTGCTAAGTTATGAACGGGATGGCGGATAATCGCTCAGAGATCCCCTTTACTGCATCTCTAGTCTGGTCAATAAATCGTTGTTGGTTGTAATAGATATAATTTATCCAATCCATATTTTTGTTTGTCACCCACCAGAAAAATGTTGTAGTAAAACTCTCCCATATTTGATTTATAGCTTTGTATTCGTCTGGAACACCCCTGGGGATGCCTATACCATCTATCCAAATTGGGCTATTTCCTTCCTGACTTATTTCTTTTTCTCCTAATTATTATTCCTGTCACTGGTCTTTGATGACCAATTCTTACAGGTTGGACCAACAATACTGGTGCACAAGTACCCACCCATCCCTCTGGTAATGTCTGCCGAATGCTCCCTTTGTTAGTGCATGCCCACCACACATCAGTCAGAGGGATGGTTAGGCTCCTAATTTTTTTCCCTCCCTTCCTTATCTAAATCAGTCACATTAATTATCTCCTTACAGCCATCAAAATCACCCAAGTTACGGGTGCCATTTCTATGTCTGTAACACTGGTATTCGCCAGGAGTTAAAGTGAATCTAGGTGGGCTGGCCCAGTATGTCAATTTTGCCAGCCCAATCCCTGTGCAATTCTTTTTGATTGGACCCCAGGTCTAATACACAGGGAAACATTGCCTTTGGCATTGGGGCGGTCAACATTGTTGGTCGCCCAATGGAGCATGCATAACAATTGGTCTCCCCCAAGGCCCTAGCGGTGTATTTCATCCACTTTAACCAGAGATTCTCATCAGGGACCCCTCCACTTCCCCATTGTTCCATTCTTGGAGGAGAAAATCTTTCATAGTGGACGGGTTAGTTGAATTGACTCCGTCATCCCTTGACTGATTTACTCGGTCTATTGCTGTTAGTGGATTAATGACAGTACCTGCTCCCTCTATATCTTTTGACTCCATCAAATATAATCTTAGACAAGTATCCCGTCCGTATACGTCCACGCAAGCCCAGTAAGTTCTTTTCATGTCCTCTTTAGTGACTTTTACTATCGTTACTACCATTTCCGTGGGGATATCGTTATACCTTCTTATCCTCCATCTGGACGTCCAGCCCCCCCGTCTCATATCTCCGTCCCCCAGTATGTCTAAATACCTGAGCCCAGGAACAATCTGCCGAGGGAGCTGAACATACAGTGGGGAGAACATGTATTTGATACACTGCCGATTTTGCAGGTTTTCCTACTTACAAAGCGTGTAGAGGTCTGTAATTTTTATCATAGGTACACTTCAACTGTGAGAGACGGAATCTAAAACAAAAATCCAGAAAATCACATTGTATGATTTTTAAGTAATTAATTTGCATTTTATTGCATGACATAAGTATTTGATACATATGACAAGCATAACTTAATATTTGGTACAGAAACCTTTGTTTGCAATTACAGAGATCATACGTTTCCTGTAGGTCTTGACCAGGTTTGCACACACTGCAGGAGGGATTTTGGCCCACTCCTCCATACAGACCTTCTCCAGATCCTTCAGGTTTCGGGGCTGTCGCTGGGCAATACGGACTTTCAGCTCCCTCCAAATATTTTCTATTGGGTTCAGGTCTGGAGACTGGCTAGACCACTCCAGGACCTTGAGATGCTTCTTACGGAGCCACTCCTTAGTTGCCCTGGTTGTGTGTTTCGGGTCGTTGTCATGCTGGAAGACCCAGCCACAACCCATCTTCAATGCTTTTACTGAGGGAAGGAGGTTGTTGGCCAAGATCTTGCGATACATGGCCCCATCCATCCTCCCCTCAATACGGTGCAGTCGTCCTGTCCCCTTTGCAGAAAAGCATCCCCAAAGAATGATGTTTCCACCTCCATGCTTCACGGTTGGGATGGTGTTCTTGGGGTTGTACTCATCCTTCTTCTTCCTCCAAACACGGCGAGTGGAGTTTAGACCAAAAAGCTCTATTTTTGTCTCATCAGACCACATGACCTTCTCCCATTCCTCCTCTGGATCATCCAGATGGTCATTGGCAAACTTCAGATGGGCCTGGACATGCGCTGGCTTGAGCAGGGGGACCTTGCGTGCACTGCAGGATTTTAATCCATGACGGCGTAGTGTGTTACTAATGGTTTTCTTTGAGACTGTGGTCCCAGCTCTCTTCAGGTCATTGACCAGGTCCTGCCGTGTAGTTCTGGGCTGATCCCTCACCTTCCTCACGATCATTGATGCCCCACGAGGTGAGATCTTGCATGGAGCCCCAGACCGAGGGTGATTGACCGTCATCTTGAACTTCTTCAATTTTCTAATAATTGCGCCAACAGTTGTTGCCTTCTCACCAAGCTGCTTGCCTATTGTCCTGTAGCCCATCCCAGCCTTGTGCAGGTCTACAATTTTATCCCTGATGTCCTTACACAGCTCTCTGGTCTTGGCCATTGTGGAGAGGTTGGAGTCTATTTGATTGAGTGTGTGGACAGGTGTCTTTTATACAGGTAACGAGTTCAAACAGGTGCAGTTAATACAGGTAATGAGTGGAGAACAGGAGGGCTTCTTAAAGAAAAACTAACAGGTCTGTGAGAGCCGGAATTCTTACTGGTTGGTAGGTGATCAAATACTTATGTCATGCAATAAAATGCTAATTAATTACTTAAAAATCATACAATGTGATTTTCTGGATTTTTGTTTTAGATTCCGTCTCTCACAGTTGAAGTGTACCTATGATAAAAATTACAGACCTCTACATGCTTTGTAAGTAGGAAAACCTGCAAAATCGGCAGTGTATCAAATACTTGTTCTCCCCACTGTAAATACAACGGGATCTTATAATCCCATGTTGCTTGCTTATCCGCTCTGATAAAATCTCTAATCCTAATTTTGAATCTTACTCCCCACCCCTCTCTGACTCCTATTTTGTAGATCACTCGCCCTTGTCGGTCAGTATGTCGGGTCGCTTCCCTTTTATTTCTTAATAATGGTAAGGCCATAGCGTAATTGGTGCGAGGTGGTGGTGGATCTTGACATACCACGACTATTGTCGAGACTATGATGCAGCTCAGGGTCACTCATATTCCCAAAAACCGCCAACCCTCTCCTGTCTTGAGTCCTTCTGCTCGGTACCACCCCATACTCACACCCTAGGAACACACTACAGTGATGATAGGTCTGGGTAGGAGATCTTCGTTGACAGAGGTGACCCCCGGACCCTGTGGCCCAGTTCTGCTCGTCAACTCTGCGTGTGCTAAGCGGTGCTTGTATGTGGTCTTACCTTCTTGCAGTGGGTAACATGGACCCAGGTTCCTCTCTCTGCTATTCTAATGGCCAAGGTGGTGACCAACATAACCTGATAGGGCCCTTCCCAACAGGCCTGCTTCCAGTTTTCCTTCTAGTGACTGGATGCTCACCAGTCACCTGGTTAGATAGTGGGTCACCTTCTCCTTTAGTTCACCTGTGGGGCACAAAACCTCTGACATACGGGTGTGGTTAATAAACTATCTTCACACATGTTCAGATTAATCTAACAATTTCTAACTGCATTCTCTTTTTAGACTGTATCTAAAAAAATGTTTTTTTTTAAAAAGTATTTTGTCCTCTCCTTCGTATATTATTTAATACAATTAGCCTCTTCCCCCCTCTTGACACATAGTTCTGCTTATGTGTCAATTTTTACCACCTTCCTAAACATTCCCTTAGGTTATTTATCAACCAATTGCCATGCCTTTCATTTTTGAGATTGTCTTTTGCTTCTTTATTGCTCCTCCCACTTCCTTTGTCTTTATGGCGGCTAAATTCGACTTTCATTCAGTTCAGAATCAATTAGTAATCCAACAAACAATCTCTTATCTTGTAAAAACACTTATGTTTAGTTCAACCTCTGTTCTACCCCGGCTCTCCCGGGCTTGACCTGAAGACTGATTTTTGGACATGACAAGTCCATTTTTTAGGTCCCCTAAGTATTCTGCCTAGCAACAAAGAATAAAAACCTCTATGTTCGTGATTAACCCAGTTATCTCTAATAGCCCACCAAAAAAATAAACTCATCTTTAAATCACGCCCAATGTCATATCCCTCCATCTACCATTTGGGTAACATCCCTGATATATGTATGAAAAGCTAAGACTGTTTGGGAAGAGAGCAACAACATAAACTGTTCTTCCTCCTCAGAGTTCCAAATGATTTTATCATGGGCTGCCATTGTCTTCCCATAGATAAGATACAGACCTCTACATGGTGGAGCATGCACCAAGATCACTTAATTTACCCGTATGCAGTACATAATGGAGTACCCAAGCTTTACAGCAGTCTATCCTTACCAAAAAGCTCATCATTCTTCATCTAATTTTTTTTGTTTTGTTTTTTTTCTCTAGTCCTTATCTACCTGATCCTATTGCTAAATCAATGATCTAGGCAATAGTTGTCTCGCCTTAGATTGTTCATCCCCTTCTCATCATCTAACCACTCTTTCTTCCCTGGCTTATTGTAGTTTTCTAATCTTTTTAACTCCCTGTTTTTAAACTCTCTGTGTTTACTCTCTCTAGCTTTTCCTGTTTCTTCCCTCTCTACCCTCCTATCATTACTGAATCAATGATAATACATTTACATTCTAGTCACCCAGCAGACGCTCCTATCCAGAGCGACCTACAGTTAGTGAATACATATTATTCTTTTTATTATTCTTTTTTTTTTCTACTGGCCTCCCCCCGTGGGAATCGAACCCATAACCCTGGCGTTGCAAACACCATGCTCTATCAACTGAGCTACATCCCTGCCGGCCATTTTCCCCCTACCCTGGACGACGCTGGGCCAATTGTGCGCCGCCCATGAGTCTCCCCGGTCGCTGGATCCGAACCAGGATCTCTAGTGGCACAGTTAGCCCTGCGATGCAGTGCCTTAGACCACTGCGCCACTCAGGATAATAATAACTGCAATAACTATCAATAATAATTATAATAACTATTACGAATTATATTGTCCTTTTTCTGATGTTATAATTGTAGTCTATTCCATCACTTTAGTTTAAAATATAAAGTTATTTATAACAAATCCAGAACCCACCACAGGCTGGCGCTATTCCCCCAGCACAACAGCCAAAGCCACTCGCTTCCCTGTAACGAAAATAAATTATCGTTTTAAAATTTTCCAACTATTTGTATTTTCCCGCTAACCCATTTCAGTTCGCTATTCAATATCTTTAACAGTTCTCTCTGATTTGGCCCCAATCAATAAAACAAATGCTTGATATCGTTGATCAGCATACATTACATTCCTACCATCTGAACTTATTTACTGTCTCTCACCCCCCCCTATCCTGCTCCTTCCTACATTATGGGGGAGGCGCGGGAAACTTCCCTACAATCTTCCTTCTTAGGAAACAATGTCATTCGTACTTATAACATATTTTTCATAGACATATCTAGAATATTACTAAAGCTATCTAATGCAACTTTTAATACACGTAAAAAAACTCTCTCCCTCTCCACCCATTCCTTATTGAATAAGTGCGTCTTCTTTGTTACCCCATAACCACGCCTCAAATCTTTTATTCAGCATTTAACCAACCAAATACTAAGTAGTATCCGGTTATCATTTATACCCGCCGTTGAATTCCCTCATACACACATATTTCACCTTATGCCATTCAAATGCCCAACACAACAGAATAGTTCAGTGCAAGTCGCTCCGGACCAGAGCGTCTGCCAAATGACCAAGAATGCAAATGTAAATTTCTCTACTTTCTCACTCATTACGTACGTCTACGTTTTGAGTGCGAAAGTTCATACATATGCATCGTTGGACCTTATACAGTGGGGAAAAAAAGTATTTAGTCAGCCACCAATTGTGCAAGTTCTCCCACTTAAAAAGATGAGAGATGCCTGTAATTTTCATCATAGGTACACGTCAACTATGACATACAAAAGGAGAAAAAAAATCCAGAAAATCACATTGTAGGATTTTTAATGAATTTCTTTGCAAATTATGGTGGAAAATAAGTATTTGGTCAATAACAAAAGTTTCTCAATACTTTGTTATATACCATTTGTTGGCAATGACACAGGTGAAACGTTTTCTGTAAGTCTTCACAAGGTTTTCACACACTGTTGCTGGTATTTTGGCCCATTCCTCCATGCAGATCTCCTCTAGAGCAGTGATGTTTTGGGGCTGTCGCTGGCAACACGGACTTTCAACTCCCTCCAAATATTTCCTATGGGGTTGAGATCTGGAAACTGGCTAGGCCACTCCAGGACCTTGAAATGCTTCTTACGAAGCCACTCCTTCGTTGCCCGGGCGGTGTGTTTGGGATCATTGTCATGCTGAAAGACCCAGCCATGTTTCATCTTCAATGCCCTTGCTGATGGAAGGAGGTTTTCACTCAAAATCTCATGATACATGGCCCCATTCATTCTGTCCTTTACACGGATCAGTCGTCCTGGTCCCTTTGCAGAAAAACAGCCCCAAAGCATGATGTTTCCACCCCCATGCTTCACAGTAGGTATGGTGTTCTTTGGATGCAACTCAGCATTCTTTGTCCTCCAAACACGACGAGTTGAGTTTTTACCAAAAAGTTCTATTTTGGTTTCATCTGACCATATGACATTCTCCCAATCCTCTTCTGGATCATCCAAATGCACTCTAGCAAACTTCAGACGGGCCTGGACATGTACTGGCTTAAGCAGGGGGACACATCTGGCACTGCAGGATTTGAGTCCCTGGCGGCGTAGTGTGTTACTGATGGTAGGCTTTGTTACTTTGGTCCCAGCTCTCTGCAGGTCATTCACTAGGTCCCCCTGTGTGGTTCTGGGATTTTTGCTCACCGTTCTTGTGATCATTTTGACCCCACGGGGTGAGATCTTGCGTGGAGCCCCAGATCGAGGGAGATTATCAGTGGTCTTGTATGTCTTCCATTTCCTAATAATTGCTCCCACAGTTGATTTCTTCAAACCAAGCTGCTTACCTATTGCAGATTCAGTCTTCCCAGCCTGGTGCAGGTCTACAATTTTGTTTCTGGTGTCCTTTGACAGCTCTTTGGTCTTGGCCATAGTGGAGTTTGAAGTGTGACTGTTTGAGGTTGTGGACAGGTGTCTTTTATACTGATAACAAGTTCAAACAGGTGCCATTAATACAGGTAACGAGTGGAGGACAGAGGAGCCTCTTAAAGAAGAAGTTACAGGTCTGTGAGAGCCAGAAATCTTGCTTGTTTGTAGGTGACCAAATACTTATTTTCCACCATAATTTGCAAATAAATTCATAAAAAATCCTACAATGTGATTTTCTGGATTTTTTTTCTCAATTTGTCTGTCATAGTTGACGTGTACCTATGATGAAAATTACAGGCCTCTCTCATCTTTTTAAGTGGGAGAACTTGCACAATTGGTGGCTGACTAAATACATTTTTTCCCCACTGTAGGTACCTCTCAAATAATCGCTTTGTGGTGTTTTTAGCCAATTCTTAATTGACACGAATCATTTTTTCAAACATTTTACCCGTTGAACCAAAAAAATTGACTGTCCTCCTCCTTTTCTTTACCCATGCAGTCACGATGGTTAAATATTCCTTTGTTCCCGTTAAAGCATTTTCGCGCTTAAAAAAACTCGCTGTCTCTAGCCCCTTCTTTCGCTGTTTTTTTCAAATTAGTTCCCCAGTGTACATGCATCTGTTTGATCATCAATTCTAATTTTTCTACTTCGAGATGCCCAATAAATTCATACCTCTTCTCTCAAATGGATCCATAAAACATATTTCTTCGATCTCTTTCTAACATATATCTTTCATCTCCCGTTAATTCTCGGACTTGTTTAGAAGATGTCTTTCCCATGGTGGAACAATAAGAAATCCCCCCCCCCCTTTTAGTTTTTTTAATAATTCACTCCCGAATTATTTTCGTAGGAGCTAATATCTTAGTGCGCCTCTTGCTTTTGTAATTAACCATTTAAAATTATTTAACCCCTAACCCAGAGTTTCTATTTAAAACTCCGGTTTCATGAAAAGAGTAAGTTACCCAATTTTTCTCACGCAACTTATTTTTCCCTCCTTCCTTGAAATAATGATCACGTCTCCCGATGGATTAAGTCTCACACATATACGACCTTATACAATCATTTGCTAAACTTGTTTGCAAAGTTCTAGCAAATCCCCAGTCATATATGCTACTCCCGACACATCCATCTCACACGATGATAATTATTTCCCTGTTTATACTGTCATACTGCAATTCGTACAATGACAATATTAACTAGTTTACATTTGTGATTGCAATTCACTCCATGTCATTTCGGACTAGTTTATTTTTGTAATAGCTATTTACCTAGGATCAATTGCGGACCCTCCCTGATATTAACTAGTTTACATTTGTGATTGCAATTCACTCCATGTCATTTCGGACTAGTTTATTTTTGTAATAGCTATTTACCTAGGATCAATTGCGGACCCTCCCTGTCGTAATAATTATTACCTTCTTTGAGATTTTGGTAACCTGTCTGCCCTTCACAAGAATTCCTATTCTTATACAAGTTCAAATCATTTCACCAAAATCCATGAATAAAACCACTGACCTTTTCCTTCTAGTTTGGATTCAAATAATTTTTCAAACTCGTTAACGTCTTTATCGTTCATAAAGAGTAATCACCGGCCTGTTTCACGGATGCTATCACCCGCCCGTGCACGGATTCAGTGTCCTTAGAACGATAAAGACGAATTTAAGCTCCGCTCAGAAGGACCAATCTGTCATGTGAATTTCTATCTCTAATTCAACCTAAGCTTGAATCATTACCAGAGGTTGTAAAGCTCTGGTTTTAATCATCAATGATTCAAGGTCCACAATCCACAAGTAATTATCGGTATATTTATTCATGGAGAGCGCTCTGCCGCTAAAAACACATACATACCGTTTTTATACTTCTTGACAAACAAAGGCACTATGCTCCTCCCACCTTTAGGTGGCTTTCTTAAACAGTTCCCGCCTCCTCCTTTACCCTTGAATGTTTAGTACCCCCTCTGTTAGTGGGTTGACACTACATGATAATTCTAACATTTATACTGTATTTGGGGTAAAATCCTTTAGTCATTATTCTTAAAATCCAAATTAATCTAACAGCTCCACTCTCTCAATGCCCAGTCTGCTCCCCTCTCTCAATACCCAGTCTGCTCCAATCTCTCAATACCCAGTCTGCTCCACTCTCTCAATACCCAGTCTGCTCTACTCTCTCAATACCCAGTATGCTCCACTCTCTCAATACCCAGTCTGCTCCACTCTGTCAATACCCAGTCTGCTCCACTCTCTCAATGCCCAGTCTGCTCCCCTCTCTCAATACCCAGTCTGCTCCACTCTCTCAATACCCAGTCTGCTCCACTCTCTCAATACCCAGTCTGCTCCACTCTCTCAATGCCCAGTCTGCTCCCCTCTCTCAATACCCAGTCTACTCCACTCTCTCAATACCCAGTCTGCTCCACTCTCTCAATACCCAGTCTGCTCCACTCTCTCAATGCCCAGTCTGCTCCACTCTCTCAATACCCAGTCTGCTCCACTCTCTCAATACCCAGTCTGCTCCACTCTCTCAATACCCAGTCTGCTCCACTCTCTCAATACCCAGTGTGCTCCACTCTCTCAATGCCCAGTCTGCTCCACTCTCTCAATACCCAGTCTGCTCCACTCTCTCAATACCCAGTCTGCTCCACTCTCTCAATACCCAGTCTGCTCCACTGTCTCAATACCCAGTGTGCTCCAATATCTCAATGCCCAGTCTGCTCCCCTCTCTCAATACCCAGCCTGCTCCACTCTCTCAATACCCAGTCTACTCCACTCTCTCAATACCCAGTCTGCTCTACTCTCTCAATACCCAGTGTGCTCCACTCTCTCAATACCCAGTCTGCTCCACTCTCTCAATACCCAGTCTGCTCCACTCTCTCAATACCCAGTCTGCTCCCCTCTCTCAATACCCAGTCTGCTCCACTCTCTCAATACCCAGTCTGCTCCACTCTCTCAATACCCAGTCTGCTCCACTCTCTCAATGCCCAGTCTGCTCCCCTCTCTCAATACCCAGTCTGCTCCACTCTCTCAATACCCAATGTGCTCCACTCTCTCAATGGCCAGTCTGCTCCCCTCTCTCAATACCCAGTCTGCTCCACTCTCTCAATACCCAGTCTGCTCCACTCTCTCAATACCCAGTCTGCTCTACTCTCTCAATACCCAGTGTGCTCCACTCTCTCAATACCCAGTCTGCTCCACTCTGTCAATACCCAGTCTGCTCCACTCTCTCAGTGCCCAGCCTGCTCCCCTCTCTCAATACCCA
This sequence comes from Coregonus clupeaformis, assembly GCF_020615455.1. Lineage (NCBI taxonomy): Eukaryota > Metazoa > Chordata > Actinopteri > Salmoniformes > Salmonidae > Coregonus > Coregonus clupeaformis. The sequence goes on along the minus strand of NC_059202.1, from coordinate 376,873 downwards.
GTCTGCTCCACTCTCTCAAAACCCAGTCTGCTCCACTCTCTCAATACCCATCTGCTCCACTCTCTCAATGCCCAGTCTGCTCCCCTCTCTCAATACCCAGTCTGCTCCACTCTCTCAATACCCAGTCTGCTCCACTCTCTCAATACCCAGTCTGCTCCACTCTCTCAATACCAGTCTGCTCCACTCTCTCAATACCCAGTCTACTCCACTCTCTCAATACACAGTGTGCTCTACTCTCTCAATACCCAGTCTGCTCCACTCTCTCAATACCCAGTCTGCTCCACTCTCTCAATACCCAGTCTGCTCCACTCTCTCAATACCCAGTCTGCTCCACTCTCTCAATACACAGTCTGCTCCACTCTCTCAATACCCAGTCTGCTCCACTCTCTCAGTGCCTCTCATTCTATTTCTCTCCCCTTCACCCTTCTCTCTCCCTCTGTCTTCTCTCTCCCTCTGTCTTCTCTTTCTCTCTTTGATGTTGTTGTTCTGTAAGCTGGATTGTACAATTACTTAATTCACCACCTACCCCCTGGGCGCCTCTGGCAGATCGAGCTGTGTGTGACCCCGTTTGTACGTACGTGCCTGCATGCATGTGTCAGACTGAGGCAGTCCAAAATGTTTTGTCACAAGCAACCGTTTGTTGTACGGTTCTTGCCTCAGTTCATTCAACCTGAAGCAGTCCAGCAGTTAGTCTTGTTCACATTGATACTCATGATAAAATGATCTTTCTCACTATCAATTATTATCTCATGGATAAATGTGTTGATTGGAATGATAAATTGGATCATGAACGTTTTTCAGGTCGCCTTCCGTATAGCATCAAACTGATTGATCAATGTTTCAAACTGCCATCTTTCCTTATAGGAGTTTATTGATTGCGGTATGGATATTTGATTTGATTTGATTGATTGATTACCACGAGACATATTGTTCCTAAGACTTATTGCCTTGTACTGTCTGACCCATTGTATTGAATGTCCCAATAGTTTATAGTGTAAAAACAGAAACACTGAAATGAATGTCCTCCTCTGTGTATGACTAGCCATAATCACCAATACTAGGAAGATGACCTCCCAGACGTTAGTAGAAACATAGAATAATGTCTTCATATGTGTGTTTTTGTATGTTCAGAACACTATGTGTCCATTTCTTTTAAGTTAAAGGCTTTTCTAGTTCATGGATCAAAAGGGCTTTAGTGATGTTCTTACTGGATTGAGGATTAAACATACATGCACACAGACTATAGTAAAACACTGGTTTTAAAGATATTTGATCAGACATTGTGTATGTCTTACAGTGAGGGAAAAAAATATTTGATCCCCTGCTGGTTTTGTACGTTTGCACACTGACAAAGACATGATCAGTTTAATGGTAGGTTTATTTGAACAGTGAGAGACAGAATAACAAAAAAAAAATCCAGAAAGACGCATGTCAACAATGTTATCAATTGATTTGCATTTTAATGAGGGAAATACGTATTTGACCCCTCAGCAAAACATGATTTAGTACTTGGTGGCAAAACCCTTGTTGGCAATCACAGAGGTCAGACGTTTCTTGTAGTTGGCCACCAGGTTTGCACACATCTCAGGAGGGATTTTGTTCCACTCCTCTTTGCAGATCTTCTCCAAGTCATTAAGGTTTCGAGGCTGACATTTGGCAACTCGAACCTTCAGCTCCCTCCACAGATTTTCTATGGGATTATGGTCTGGAGACTGGCTAGGCCACTCTAGGACCTTAATGTGCTTCTTCTTGAGCCACTCCTTTGTTGCCTTGGCCGTGTGTTTTGGGTCATTGTCATGCTGGAATACCCATCCACGACCCATTTTCAATGCCCTGGCTGAGGGAAGGAGGTTCTCACCCAAGATTTGACGGTACATGGCTCCGTCCATCGTCCCTTTGATGCAGTGAAGTTGTCCTGTCCCCTTAGCAGAAAAACACCCCCAAAGCATAATGTTTCCTCCTCCATGTTTGACGGTGGGGATGGTGTTCTTGGGGTCATAGGCAGCATTCCTCCTCCTCCAAACACGGCGAGTTGAGTTGATGCCAAAGAGCTCCATTTTGGTCTCATCTGACCACAACACTTTCACCCAGTTCTCCTCTGAATCATTCAGATGTTCATTGGCAAACTTCAGACGGCCCTGTATTTGTGCTTTCTTGAGCAGGGGGACCTTGCGGGCGCAGCAGGATTTCAGTCCTTCACGGCGTAGTGTGTTACCAATTGTTTTCTTGGTGACTATGGTCCCAGCTGCCTTGAGATCATTGACAAGATCCTCCCGTGTAGTTCTGGGCTGATTCCTCACCATTCTCATGATCATTGCAACTCCACGAGGTGAGATCTTGCATGGAGCCCCAGGCCGAGGGAGATTGACAGTTCTTTTGTGTTTCTTCCATTTGCGAATAATCGCACAAACTGTTGTCACCTTCTCACCAAGCTGCTTGGCGATGGTCTTGTAGCCCATTCCAGCCTTGTGTAGGTCTACAATCTTGTCCCTGACATCCTTGGAGAGCTCTTTGGTCTTGGCTATGGTGGAGAGTTTGGAATCTGATTGATTGATTGCTTCTGTGGACAGGTGTCTTTTATACAGGTAACAATCTGAGATTAGGAGCATTCCCTTTAAGAGTGTGCTCCTAATCTCAGCTTGTTACCTTTTTAAAAGACACCTGGGAGGCAGAAATCTTTCTAATTGAGAGGGGGTCAAATACTTATTTCCCTCATGTTCTCATAGGCTTTGTGTGAAGCTGTGCTGTGACGACTATGACCTAAAGGACACACGGTATGTTAATCCGCTCAGTGCTCAGAACAAAATGGTGTGTCACACTGATGCCCGAGATAGGTGTAAAGTAATTATTATGCACTAGGGGGGCTAGTGTGTGTGTGTGTGTGTGTGTGTTTGTGTGTGTGTGTGTGTGTGTGTGTGTGTGTGTGTGTGTGTGCGTGCGTGCGTGTGTGTGTTTGAGCAGAGCTCATGGGAGTAGGTAAACATGAATTAGGCCTACTGCTTTTCACCTATCCTGTTTCTTTAAGGTGGGTGATCATTAGGGGAAGAGGCATGGGCTATTCAGAAGATATTCAGCCAGTCATATAAATAGACACATTGTTCTTCTTACTGTTGTTTTGCCATGTTTTTGTTCTACCTTGTTCTTTTTTGTATTACATTGTTATTGTTTACCTCATTGTTGGGGTTAGAGCTGCAAGAAAGGCATTTCACTGTACTTGTGCACGTAACATAAAAACGTGAAACTCTAAACATTGGAAGCCAATGGCTAGCTGTGTAGAGGATTGCTTGACCTTGTGTGTGTGTCCTGAGTTGTTAGCTGATGGCTAGTTGTCTGGAGATGGATGTGTGGAGAATCTGTGTGTGTGATGAGGACAGTGGCCTTGACAGTCAAATATTTACCCTCCACACACACACACACACACACACACACACCGATTGTCACATGTCGCAGACTCCCTAATTTCCCCATTCCCTCCCTCACAGGGCAATGTGCATGCCTTGTGTCTTCTCTCTAGCCCAATTACAGCACACTCCTCCAGACAGTAGCATGTTTTAGTAGCATAGTGATGATTAGCCTTGTGTTGATCTGTGTGTTGGTCTCCCTTAGCCCCTAGGAGAGCTGACCCACTTCTAGTGAGTAGTGCTCAGTCTCTTAGCGTGGGGATGGAGAATGATGGGGGAGACAGCGGACATTTTGTCTTCATCAAGGTCTGTTCCCTCTGGGTGAATGGGATTCTCAGTCTCACCGTCTGTCTTCCAAGCCTTATGATCTGGTTTGTCGGCATGTCTGTCTTGTGTGTGTGTGTGGGGGTGAGGGGAGGATATGTGTGTGTATGTGTGTTGACGTGTGTGTGTGTGTGTGTGTGTGTGTGTGTGTGTGTGTGTGTGTGTGTGTGTGTGTGTGTGTGTGTGTTCGGGGCCATCTCCTAACCATAATGAATATGTTTCTGCTTCAGTGGTCTGTGGAGGTGAGGAAAACTGCTTATTTGTCTACTGAGGAAATAAAGGCCTCGACTCCCAGCCAACTCCTCCTGCCTGCCTGGATCAGGACAATAGAATGTTACCTGGAACAGGACTATAGAACGTTACCTGGAACAGGACAATAGAACGTTACCTGGAACAGGACTATAGAACGTTACCTGGAACAGGACAATAGAACGTTACCTGGAACAGGACAATAGAAAGTTACCTGGAACAGGACTATAGAACGTTACCTGGAACAGGACAATAGAACGTTACCTGGAACAGGACAATAGAAAGTTACCTAGAACGGACAATATAATTTTACCAGGAACAGGACAATAGAACATTACCTGGAACAGGACAATAAAATGTTTACTGGCAAAGACAAATAGAGGTTCATGTAATATGGAAATTGGAAAGCATTGACATTGTGATCAGGTCATTGTGTCTTGTGTACTACGTACCGGGTTTGAGGAGTTAGCGAGGTAACTTTGAGGTCAACTCTGAGTTCTCGGGTAACCGGTACCGCAAAAGTGGCTCACCTTTTAGCCAGGTACATTTCTATGGCAATGAATCCTTCACAGCTAACCTGCTCCGGGCCAGGCTAACTCGGGGTTAACTCCATTTATCCTGAATGTAGTGTCTGAGCCGCGAGGTGAGGACCAATTAAATCCGATTCCCTCCCACTTGTAAAGATTGTGTCATCAACCCCTTTATTGAGGAAGACAACTGATTAAGTATTTCATTAATCTAATGTTGGTCCACTGTAGCTCAGCTGGTAGAGCACAGCGCTTGTAACGCCAGGGTAGTCGGTTCGATCTCCAGGACCACCCATACACAAAAATGTAAGTCGCTTTGGATGAAAGCGTCTGCTAAATGGCATATTATTATATTATTATTGTTTGTGTCAAAAAATTGTCATACTAAAATAGTACCTATCACGTTACATATTTAGTAATGACAGGATGCATTTGAAAGTTTTCTGTGACATAATACAATATTTTATTGATAGGAGTGGGTAAAAAGGTGCTGTGTACATTGACAAGCACACCGAAACACATCAAATGTGGCATTAACGATACGTAATAAAATAAATACGGCACTAATTTCAGAAAAGCATGGGTACATCTTGCAACGTATGTATTATACCCCTTTGGTGTGTATGTGTGTGTGTGTGTGTTTATGTGTACATTTCTGCTTACATGGTGTTATAGAGAATGTGTCACTTGGTTTAATGTTGTGAGTTTTGGTGTATTGTGTCAGGCTTATGTATTCGTGTGTGTATGTTTTGTTTGTATGTGTGTCTTTTGGTCTAATGAGGTGTAGTTGTATTGTGTCAAGTCCAAGCATGTGAGAGTGTATTACTGGTTTATTGTATCTCCAAGGTGACGTGTTGGGCCCATATGGCCAATGGGCAGACTGGCCCAGGACAAAAGATGGCGGACTGGATTATATGATCATTTGGCAGAGCACAGACCGTTACCTCCGCTGGCCCCTCGTTCCTCTCGCACCCCTGTTAGATGAGGTGATACACACATAGAAAGACACAGACACACATGATTCTCACTTTCTGTCTCTGTCTCTCTGTCTCTCTCCCTCTCTCTCTCTCTCTGTCCCTCTCTCCCTCTTTCTCTCCCCGTCTCCCTATCTCTCTCTGTCCCTCTCTCTCTGTCCCTCTGTCCCTCTCTCTCTCTCTCTCTCTCTCTCTCTCTCTCTCTCTCTCTCTCTCTGTCCTACACACACACACATACGGTTGAGGTGTTATCGGGTCGCTGTGTGAGGTAATGAAGCGTTCCTCTGTGTCCTGAGAGCGGGCATATGGCCCAGCCCAGCCTGGCTCAGGTTACTGTCCTGCCCAGAACTTCCTGTGCAGCAGATGTCACACCAGCATGGGCAGAGGAAGAGGCACACTCGCATACACAGGACCATGACGTTTATCTAAGGACAGAATGTAGATGAATTTCATGGTGTGTGTGTGTGTGTGTGTGTGTGTGTGTGTGCATGTGTGTCTAGTTATGAATTGTATTTTTTAAACGTAATATGGTTTGGCATTTGAATTCTATTTGAAAGGATTTAGTAATCCGTTAGCTGGTTTTGTTTTGAACAAAGAGCAGATTGGACATGTAGGCTACAACCATCCCACTGGTCCTTTGTTTGCTGAGCTCCTGTCAGACACACTGTCAAAACTGACCTCATTTTCTGTTTACATCCACAGTCACAGTAGATGACTGAATTCAGACTGTGTTTCATCAGTGCTGAGTCTGAATTTCCAACATGTATTCTATGTCTTCAGCGATAGTTCTGCGTAGTTTTTTTTTCGTCTTACCTGCCTTTTCATACGTGCTGACTTTTCCTGTTCAGGTAGTGCTATAAATGTTCAAACATTGTGATATATGGGAGAGTACAGAGAGGAGATGGCATGTAAATGATTAGGATGATGTGTAATATGACCCGTCAGTATCCTCTCACCTCTTCTTCCCACATAGCAGTCCAACTGTACTGTGCTGTACACACACACACACACACACACGTAGGACTGAAACCTACAGCCAAGCATACATCATGAATATAGTGATGCAGTTTTCCTGGTGGAACAGAGGAGCCACTTTAGATGTTGAGACCTTGAGTCTTTAATGACTGTTGTTGATGGAGCATTGGGATGTTAAGAGGATCTTAGCTTGCTGCGTGTGTGTTTGTACGTGTGTGTACGCGTGTGTTCACATGCACATTTTGTGTACGTGTGCGCGCGGATGTGCGTATGTGCACACGCAAGCTTTTGTGTGTGTACGCCTATCATCAGAAACCCATCAAACTTTCGGTTCTGTCTCCTTTCCTCACCACAGGAGGTTGGTGGCACCTTAATTTGGGAGGACGGGCTTGTGGTAAAGGCTGGAGCGGAATTAATTGAATGGTATCAAATACATGGTTTCCATGTGTTTGATGCCATTGCATTCGCTCCGTTCCAGCCATTATTATGAGCCGTCCTCCCCTCTGCAGCCTCCACTGTTCCACACGTACACGTGACATAGCCTACTATCCCCACAACATCCACGGTTGATTTAAACACTTTCCCTTTCATTATTCAGTGCCACTGTGATTACTCTGTCTGAGTCGCGGTGAGTTAGTGTGGCTGTGGCCACAGCTGTTAATGTGAATAACAGGACTGTGGACTGACACATAGCCTCAAGGCCCAAGCCATACTGCTCTGTTTCTGTAGTGCGTCTATCGATAGGGTCCCTCTCTCTCATGTCCCACTCCTTTAATGTTCCCCCCTCATGTTACAGCCCTAGTGTTTGCCTTAGCCATGGGACCGCATTACGTAAGCACATCAGCGAGAGAGAGAGAGAGAGAGAGAGAGAGAGAGAGAGAGAGAGAGAGAGAGAGAGAGAGAGAGAGAGAGAGAGAGAGAGAGAGAGAATTTGAAAACAATCCAATTTTGGTAAACTCCCATATCTATTAGGTGAAATACCACAGTGTGCCATCACAGCAGCAAGATTTGTGAGCTGTTGCCACAAGAAAATGGCAACCAGTGAAGAACAAACACCATTGTAAATACAACCCATATTTATGTTTATTTATTTTCCCTTTTGTACTTTAACTATTTGCGCATTGTTACAACACTGCACATAGCCATAATATTTTTTGTGTGTAATGTTTACTGTTAATTTCTGATTGTTTATTTCACTTTTGTTTATCTATTTCACTTGCTTTGGCAATGTAAACATATGTTTCCCATGCCAATAAAGCCCTTTGAATTGAATTGAGAGAGACAGAGAGAGATATAAATCATCTACATGTCTACTGTCATTGAAAACATTATTCTGAAGTCCAATATTATTAGGTCCAATGAGGAATGCCCAAATGTGTGTGGTTTTGTTGATTTGGTAAACTGTGGAAATATTAAAGCATAATATTGTTGGTTGTATTTTAGATTTATCATTCATCCTCCTGACTGATATTATGTTGTGATCATGGCAGCCATTTTGTTGGTCTGAGTTCATTCTTTCTCATCTGCTCTGTGTGTACATCAAGGGTAGAGCTCCAGGTGTCAGTGTTATGCTTAATTCTGATAATTGGTTGAATTACTGCTACACACACATATGAAAACGCACGCACGCACATGCATACACACCTAAATGTACACCTGCGCGTTCACCAGTGCATACACACAAGCACTCACACACACAGGCCGCTTCAGGAATCAGACAGTCATATACTTACCTTGTATTGCATGATAAGCTGCTCTCTCAAATACACCACAGCAACATATAGGTATCTTCTAGCTTTATGTACAATGAGCCACAGTACACTAGAAAAATGTCTTCAACACAGTGGTGGAGTATGTACCATACTCTTATTTGAATACTGCAATACTCCTAGTCTTCAGAGACGTTTGGATATGTCTTGGACTTTCCTCTATAATATCACGTGTCAGTCTGGTTGATGTTACATTGATGTCTGTACAGAGGGTGGTACATACTGTAGGATGTATAGAGTGTTGTTTTGGACATGGACTCTGCTTTGCTGTGATTAGCCCTCTGCTATTCTCTAACCCTGAAGTGGAGAGCAGTGAGAGAGGCTGTGGTAGTTAATGTGTATTATTCATGCTTTTGGACCAGACTGGCCCTGAGCACTGTCCATATGTCTGGCTGCAGAGCACGACTGACAGCTACTGGTACACTGCACATTAGATGACATGTGTTCTGTCTGTCTGTTTCTGTCTGTCTGTTTCTGTCTGTTTCTGTCGGTCTGTCTGTCGGTCTGTCTGTCGGTCTTTCTGTTTCTGTCTGTCTGTTTCTGTCTGTTTCTGTCTATCTGTCTGTCTGTCTGTCTGTCTGTCTGTTGCTCACTCTCTGGTTGTATTTTGTCTGGGTATTTTTGAACAATCAAACCTGTACTCTCATACACACACCCTCACTCACTTACTCTCTCACTCACTCACTCACTCACTCACTCCCCCCCCCTCCCTCCCCCAAAGGTTGATCTCTCTGTGAGAAGTGGTGAAGGAGTGGTAGGGGGGGGTGTGTAGGTAGGGGGGTTTCTTTTATCTTCCCCACACACTGGCAGGCTGACAAAGGGGGGCCAAAATGCCAGGATGTCTCAATATTCCGTCAGCATTGGGGCGTGCACATGAAAAGAGGCTGACATTCAATAATCCTCCTCCTCTGAAAAACACCAATACAGTAGACACAGAGGGAGAGGAGGATGGGAGGAGGGATGGAGGCAGCAGGGGGAGGGGGGATGGAAGTAGGGATGGATGCAGCAGGGGGAGGGTGGATGGGAGGAGGGGTGGAGGCAGCAGGGGGAGGGGGGATGGAAGGAGGGATGCAGGCAGCAGGGGGAGGGTGGATGGTTAATTGTGTAATTGATTATGCTAAATCCCCCCAGTCATGTGTCTAAAAGGGGAGGCCAGACAGTGGGTAGATACTCTCTCTCTCTCTCTCTCTCTCTCTCTCTCTCTCTCTCTCTCTCTCTCTCTCTCTCTCTCTCTCTCTCTCTCTCTCTCTCTCTCTCTCTCTCTCTCTCTGTTTATTCCTCCTCTTTCTCTCAGTCTCACTCACTCCCCCCTATACCCTCTGTAGCATTTCACTACACCCACAATAACATCTGCTAAACACATGTGTGTGAGCAATAACATTTGATTTGACTTGTCTCTCTCTCTTCTCTCTCTCTCTCTCTCTCTCTCTCTCTCTCTCTCTCTCTCTCTCTCTCTCTCTCTCTCTCTCTCTCTCTCTCTCTGTTTTCTCTCTCGCTTGAGTGAGCATCCCTCTCCAAACTTAGTGGCTTTCCATAAGTGCTTCTTTACTTATCTAGTGGTGTGTGCGTGTGTGTGCACATGTGTGCACGTGTGTGTGTGTGTGAGTGTGTGTGTGTGTGTCAGACACAATACTGTTTCAGCTCTGATGTCAATGTCTTTATCTCCAACTCCGTGTGTGTTGTGTTGTGTTGTGTGTGTGTCTGAGAATGTGTATTTCTGTGAGAATGTGCCTGAATGAGTGTATGTGCGTTTACCCATATGTATGAATTCAGCAGTGTGTGTGTGTGTGTGTGTTACATGTCCTGTGTCTTTGTGTCTGTCATAGTACTTTGTCTAAATCTGTTAATCCTGTATCTGTTTATCTGTCTGATCCCCTGACTCCACACACATCTAATCTCATCTCACACTTTAGAAGATGTGTGTGTTGTGTTGTGTGTGTGTAGCCTTTCAGATTTCACCTATTTAATATACACAACATAGTTTCTAGCTTCAATTTAGCTACAGTATAACCAGGAGAAAGAAGCAATGGCCCACCAGTGGTTCCTAACCAACCTTGTGAGGGACCCTTCTGGAGCCCGTCATCACCCTTCTGGACCCCGTCATCACCCTTCTGGAGCCCGTCATCACCCTTCTGGAGCCCGTCATCACCCTTCTCTATGCTTTATGCTTCAACACCCTCTAAAGGGTTTCCACAATACCAGCCAATAGACCAAAAGAGCACATTATTCTATTGAAGCCCCTTCAAGTTCTCTTAAAACAACAAGAGAGAGATAGAACTAGAAGGCCAGGTCCCCTTCTCTCAATCTTTCTTTCTTTCTTTCTTTCTTTCTTTCTTTCTTTCTTTCTTTCTTTCTTTCTTTCTTTCTTTCTTTCTTTCTTTCTTTCTTTCTTTCTTTCTTTCTTTCTTTCTTTCTTTCTTTCTTCTTTCTATCTTTCTTTCTTTCTTTCTTTCTTTCTTTCTTTCTTTCTTTCTTTCTTTCTTTCTTTCTTTCTTTCTTTCTTTCTTTCTTTCTTTCTTTCTGTATGCCTCTCTCTCTCATCTCTCTCTTTCTCTCACTCTCTCTCTCTCTCTCTTTCTCTTTTCTTTCATCAACCCATCCTCCCTCCCAATCTCTTTGCAACTGAATTAATTTAAAAAACCCATCATAGTTAAGTGAAGAGAAGGCTCACTAATGCAGGCTCTTCTGAATAAATCAATGGGCTTTGATGAAGACACCGCACTAGCAAACGCAAATGCAAATTTGCAAGGCTATTCGTGCGCTGCCACGGTTACTGGAGGGCGTCTGAAGGTCGCTCCTCCGCACTTCAAAGTAGCGAGCTAATACATGCAAGGAGGATGTGGGCCCACCTCAACAAAAAAAAGACGGGGGGAGGATAGAACAGAAGGGGTGCAGATGGATGCGGTACGCTCACTCGCGCATTGGCAGTGGCAGCCGCTTACGCTGTTCGGAGGGCTAAAACTAAAACCCAATCCCCTCTTTACCCTGAGCCTCGCACGCACACCTCTGCTCATCCCTGTCTGGACACAAGGAGATTGGAATGTCCCTCAACTCACCACGCCGCATGGGGTTTCATCTTCCTTTAATCCTACTAGCTACCTACTGCCGAAATGCCAAAACGACATAATAGAGGGGGAAAGCATTGTGATGCATAAACATGCGATAAGGAAAAGGGTTATATTGAAAATGGGATATTGCAGTGTGCATGTGTGTGTGTGTGTGTGTGTGCATGTGTTTGTGTGTGTGTGTTAGACATGGGGGGCACTCTGTGTGTCCCTCTCCATCTCCATTACCATGAATATTGAACAACACATTCATAAGACGACCATTCAATGCATTTACAGTGGCATGTACACTTTATGCAGATATATAGCCGCAGAGCCTTCTGTGTGTGATGGGCAAGTGTACGAGCGTGCGTGTGTGTGTGAGCGTGCACACGTGTGTGCGTGTGTGCACTGGTGTGTTTGTGTGTGTGTGTGTGTGTGTGTGTGTGTGTGTGTTTCTGTGAGAGAGAGACCTATACAGCACATTCAGAGTGTTCAGACCCCTTCACTTTTTCCAAATTTTGTTGCATTACAGCCTTATTCTAAAATGGATTAAATAAAACAAAATCCTTATCAATCTACACACAATCCCCATTATGACAAAGGGAAAACAGTTATTTAGAAATTTGATTGGAGTCCACTTGTGGTAAATTCAATTGATTGGACATGATTTGGAAAGGCATACACCTGTCTATAAAAGGTCCCACAGTTGACAGTGCGTTTCAGAGCAAAAACCAAGCCATGAGGTCGAAGGAATTGTCCGTAGAGCTCCGAGACAGGATTGTGTTGAGGCACAGATCTGGGGAAGGGTACCCAAAAATGTCTGCAGCATTGAAGGTTCCCAAGAACACAGTGGCCTCCATCATTATTAAATGGAAGAAGTTTAGAACCACCAAGACTTTTGCTAGAGCTGGCCGCCCGTCCAAACTGAGCAATCGAGGGAGAAGGGCCTTGGTCAGGGAGGTGACCAACAACCCGATGGTCACTTTGACAGAGCTCCAGAGTTCCTCTGTGGAGATGGGAGAACCTTCCAGAAGGACAACCATCTCTGCAGCACTTCATCAATCAGGCCTTTATGGTAGAGTGGCCAGACGGAAGCCACTCCTCGGTAAAAGGCACATGACAGCCCGCTTGGAGTTTGCCAAAAGGCACCTAAAGGACTCTCAGACCATGAGAAACAAGATTCTCTGGTCTGATGAAACCAAGATTGAACTATTTGGCCTGAATGCCAAGCGTCACGTCTGGAGGAAACCTGAATGCCAAGCGTCACGTCTGAAGGAAACCTGACATCCCTACGGTGAAGCATGGTGGTGGCAGCTTCATGCTGTGGGGATGTTTTTATGCTGCAGGGACTGGGAGACTAGACAGGATCGAGGGAAAGATGAACGGAGCAAAGTACAGAGAGATCCTTGATGAAAACCTGCTCTATAGCGCTCAGGATCACGTTCCAAGAGGACAACGCAGGAGTGGCTTCGGGACAAGTCTCTGAATGTCCTTGAGTGGACCAGCCAGAGCCCGGACTTGAACCTGATCGAACATCTCTGGAGAGACCTAAAAATAGCTGTGCAGTGACGCTCCCCATCCAACCTGACAGAGCTTGAGAGGATATGCAGAGAAGAATGGGAGAAACTCCCCAAATACAGGTGTGCCAAGCTTGTAGCGTCATACGCAAGAAGACTCGAGGCTGTAATCACTGCCAAAGGAGCTTCAACAAAGTACTGAGTAAAGGGTCTGAATACTTATGTAAATGTCACATTTCAGTTTTGACTGTCAGCATTTTAATTTACCGGACATTTGAGAAATTTACCGGATGGGTGTGTAACCTGATTAGGGCGTCCACCCACGGTGCTCAGAATGACAGAAATCATTAGATTATGGTCATTCATCTTAACAGAACATGCAAGTCGAGGATGCAACGATGTGCGGTCCTTCTTACCAAATTCGGATGTGAAGATGTTAGAATAACTCTCCACATGTACCTTTCCTCAGCCAACAAGACGAGTAACGAACAGCAAAATCACTAACCAATCTCAGTCTACTATCTCCCATTGTAGAAAATGTAACTATTCCATTCGTCAGCTTGTCATTCTGTGTGAGAAAGGCATAGCCTATTCCAGACCCTGGGACAGTTGTGGGGGAGGGGGACTGACGGACGGACAGACAGAAAGACAGACATACAGACAGAGAACATAAGATGAGGGACAGTGTCTGACAGACCAACCAACCTGCACATGTCCTCTATATTGTTATTGTTCAATGGTGATTTTGACCCTTGGTTATTGTTGTTACTGTTGTCCTGTTGACAATATTGATTATTATTATTTTAATTATGTTCATATTGTAAATATCCAAAGTAAGCTTTGGCAATATGTACATTGCTACGTCATGCCAATAAAGCAAATTGAATTGAATTGAATTAAATTGAAAAAGGGAAGGACACCAGTTGTGTTGTCTAGGTGACAGTGTCCATGATGTCCCTGGGACATCGCTCTTTCATGTTGTCATTCTCTCCCAGCAAACCCTGTATGTCATTCTTATTAAAACCAGATCAGGGTATGGAATTCAATGTTCAATAAAGGCCTTTCAGTATTCATGTGCTGTATTCATATGCGATGTGCTAGGGACATCATGGACACTGCCACCTAGACAACACACCATGTGTTTCAGCTGTGTCCATCACAGAGATCAGTGTAGTTCAATATGTAATCCTATGGTGTCCGTTTCCCTGTTTTCTGTCTCTCTCTGTCTCTCTCGGTTTCTCTCTGTCTCTCTCGGTCTCTCTCTGTCTCTCTCGGTCTCTCTCTGTCTCTTTCTGTCTCTCTCTGTCTCTCTCTGTCTCTCAATGTTTCTCTCTGTCTTTCTCTGTCTCTCTCGGTCTCTCTCTGTCTCTCTTGGTCTCTCTCGGTCTCTCTCTGTCTCTCTCGGTCTCTCTCTGTCTCTCTCAGTCTCTCTCTGTCTCTCTCGGTCTCTCTCGGTCTCTCTCTGTCTCTCTCTGTCTCTCTCGGTCTCTCTCTGTCTCTCTCTGTCTCTCTCGGTCTCTCTCGGTCTCTCTCTGTCTCTCTCGGTCTCTCTCTGTCTCTCTTGGTCTCTCTCGGTCTCTCTCTATCTCTCTCTGTCTCTCTCGGTCTCTCTCTGTCTCTCTCGGTCTCTCTCGACCAAAAACAACATGGCTTAGATGAAAGAGATGCAGAAATGTATTCCATGCAAATGTTTTCCATGCAAAATGTATAATGGAATCCTAGGATACAAAAACATTCCTATCAACCGTGTGTGTGTGTGTGTGTGTGTGTGTGTGTGTGTGTGTGCAGAGTGCAGCGCTGCTCTATCACTAATGTATATGTGTGTCTGTGTCTCTCTCCTCTCTGACATACAACACGCTGGAATGAGGTCAGGATGTGTGAGGAGGCTGTCTCTGTCTGTCTGTCTGTCTGTCTGTCCTCCAGCACTACATACTACACTACTATGTCTGTCACATGGATTATGCTTCTGTGTGTGTTTGTCCAGGGTTACTAGGGGCCACAGTCAGTCACCCCGCCTGCTGTATGATAAGAGGGGATGTTTTAATCGTATCTTTGTGTTCAGTCAGGAGGAACAGACCCCCCCGCAGACTGTGACCCCTGCACCAGACGGTCTCACACACACAGCAAACACACACACACACACACACACACACACACACACACACACACACACACACACACACACACACACACACACACACACATTGGTACGCACTTTGGCAGACCCAGTTACTATGCAGACACACACTCTCATAGCATAAGCATAGTGTTGTCAGCAGCCTGACAGATAAAGTGTCTGTTGTGTGAAAAAGTTTATTTTCACAGAGCAGTAACACGGTCCTAGAAGCATATCCATTTTATTTCCATAGAAGAAACCTCTTGGACAATGACTCATAATAAAGTGTGTGGAAAGAACCTCTGAGATTCTGCAGTTGATGAATATCCTATTCTGGATCTGTATGTAAACAGCCAGCAGACCAAGGCTTTCCTACTCAGCCAAGCAGGAGAGGCCATCTGACAAAATACAGAGAGGAATGTGTGAATAATCTTATTTGGAGGAAAGAGTAACTACATCATTAAACAGTATCTAGGCTGATGTGTGTGTGTGTGTGTTTTTTTTGTGTGTGTGTATGTGTGTGTGGGTGTGTGTGTGGGTGTGTGTGTATGTGTGTGTGTGTGCGTGTGTGTGTTGGAGGGGGTGTATTGGTATTTGAGTGTGCCTTTGCATGAGAGAGCAGGCGAGAGGAGTGTTATTCACATCACACTGTTACGGTCTATAACGCTTGAATGTGTATCGTTGTGTTTAAGTGTGTGTGCCTGTATTTGCACTGATGTATCTGAAACGTTGGTTAGGTTATGTAGGCTAGGCCTATCTCCGAGTGTGTGATGTGTGAGAAGGAACATGCTCTACTACTTGGGGCACAATTCAATCAAACACACATAGCATCATTTGTGCAGTATCACATGAAGACAGTAGCTTTTCTCAGCTGTGGGCGGAATGTTTTAGGGTACTGTTGGATTACCAGGTAGACTCCCCTGACAGGCAGATACCTCCCAGTGCTCAGAATCAGATGTAGGCCTATATCTATGCAGTAGGCAGCAGTAGTTTGTTAACAAAGGGGTGGGTGTGATTCAATCCAGATGTGTGTTTTTGATGTTTGTGTGATTGTGTATATCTGCATGAGGGGGCGATGTAGTTTGTGAGGGGGAAGCATATTTACCACTGTGTGTCTCTGTGTGTGTGTGTGTGTGCATGTGTGTGTGTATATCTTTGTGAGGGGGCAGTGTAAATGATTGAAGTCGGCGTGACTCATTCACAGGCTGTGACTAATTCAACGCCGCTCCCCGCTTTTCCCCCGCATCTCGTGAGGCCGGCAAGGCCTGATGCTCCGAGCTGTATGAAAAACACTCCCTCTCTCTGCATCAGCAACCCACACAGCCAGGCTCCTTGCAGATTCCAAGATAACGGAATGTTTCCCTTCACCTGTGTGAGTGACGCAAAGCACTACTATTCCTTCTCCTCTCCCACTTCAGAACGGCAGTAAAGAATATATCCCTCATCCTCAATAAACTCCATGGAAAAAGAGAACCAGAAAGGAAAACATGGAGAAATGAAAAAAAAAGATGAATGACACGTCTGTCTTCCTGGTTTTCTGGCCTGTCTATTGGCCGGTGCTCATTCTGCACAGATCCACAAATCATATTCTTCCTTCACGGTGCATGTAGACAGCAGAACTGGCAGTGATAGCATGTGGAATCTTCCATCTTTGTCTTGGTAGATCGGGTAAACAGTTCCCCTCATTACACCGTCTATCTCTCCGCTATTAAAACGCCACCTGGATTGATGTGTAGGTAACACAGTCCGACTTGTATCCCCCACGTTTCTCAGGCAGCTGTTATAACAGAAAACAGAGCGAGTGGAAACTGATCAGGAGAAAGATGATAAACTGAAGTCAGAGCTGTGAATGATATGCATGTCTGGGATTCAGTCAAGGTGACAGATATTGTACACTCTCCCATTCTCTCCCATTGTCTATTTATCTCTCTCTCTCTCTCTCTCTCTCTCTCTCTCTCTCGCTCTTGCTCTCACTCGCTCTTGCTCTACACACACACGCATTCACACACACACACACACACACACACACACACACACACACACACACACACACACACACACACACACACACACACACATACACTCTTACACACAGAATCTCAACCTCCCTATCGCACACACACTCACACACACATTGGCAAACATGCAGACCCATCAAATGATTTGGTTTGTGGTGGAGAAACAGGGGAGAAACAGATTGTTATTTTGTAGAAAAACAGGAAGTCCTTATATTACACAACACTAAGTCAATCATTACACTCTCAGCCAAGGTGGCCTTCGATTCTCACTCCAGCTCTTTTTTTCAATAATTCTTCTTTCTTTCTTTCTTTCTTTCTTTCTTTCTTTCTTTCTTTCTTTCTTTCTTTCTTTCTTTCTTTCTTTCTTTCTTTCTTTCTTTCTTTCTTTCTTTCTTTCTTTCTTTCTTTCTTTCTTTCTTTCTTTTTTCTCTCATCCTGTTCTTAAATTACAGTATGTTGTGCAATAATAATCTAACTGTTCAATCTCCTGAATGGTTATGTTGAAGATAATGTGTTGTTTTTTTTTGTACTTTTTAATTATATTTGAAGTACATTGTTCTGACCTCGTTTTGGACAGGAGCTACATGCTAACTCTGAATATCAGGTCATTTTGTGGACAAGGTAGCTTTCCATTCTCAGCCAACTGTTGTGTATGTGTGTGTGTGGGGGTGGTGGTGGGGGGGGCTCCTCTGTAGCCTAGCAGCACGGTAGCTCCAAGGTCACTCACATGACCCATGCAAAGCATCATGTGGCCTGCTGGAGAGGTGCTAATGAACCTGTGAGCCATACCAGCTCCAAGGTGAAGTTCCCCCTAGGTACAGATCTAGGATCAGCTTCCCCTCCCCCAATCCTAACCGTAACCATTAGTGGGGGAAATGCAAAACTGACTCTAGATCAGCCATATCAGGGGTTTAATCCAAGCCCCCGTATCAGCAGCACAGACACTGCTCTGCTCTACACCCACTGGGACAGGGAAGCCACCACTGGAGTTAAGCTACTGTCTAGGGAGAGAGAGCAGAGAAAGAGAGGATGGTAGAGGAGGGGGTAGGACTGGCATGAGGAGGCTAGTGATAGAGTTACTGTCTGGGGAGTGAGAGAAAGGGGAAAGAGGAGGTAGAAATAAAAACTGGTACCAGGCTGCTATCACTGTATTGAGACTGAGAGAAAGGAAATGTATCAAATGAGTGAAAAGTGAAAGGGAGGGTTGGAGAGATGGGAAAATGGAGAGAAACAGCTAAGGAGAGAGGTTGAGGCACAAACAGTGTGTGAGAGAGGGGGACGTAAAGATAGAGTAAAGGAGAGAGAGAGAGAAGGATGCTAATACCCAAGGATTAGTTCCACACGTTCTTGGCATTTGTCTGGGATTTGCGCGGCAGTGACCGAGCTTGGCGCGGAGACAAAATTTGCATTTGCTGATTAGTTTGGACTCTTCCAGTCATGTTTGGGAAACTTCCTGTGTGTCTCCTCACTCCCTTTCTCCCCCTGGACCCGTTCCCTAAGGGGTGGGAGAATTACCCCCATGAAGAGCTGCTACCCTCCCTCTCTCCCTACCCAAGGAGCTTCACAAGGCGAACAGAACACCTTGGGGAAAAGTAGGTTAGCCATGAATCTACCCTCCATGGGGCACAAACACACACAATCCTTGCAGAGAAGAAGCGGAGTGGGTAATCTTTAAGCTTTGAGTCAGAAAAACAGGCCCATGGAAATTATGGTGGGTTATAGACAAATTAATAAACTGGGTGGTTCGAGCTCTGAATGCTGATTGGCTGACAGCTGTGGTATATCAGACCGTATACCACGGGTATGACAAAACATTAATTTTTACTGCTCTAATTATGTTGGTTACCAGTTTATAATAGCAATAAGGCACCTCGGGGGTTTGTGGTTTATGGCCATATACCACGGCTAAGGGCTGTATCCAGGCACTCCGCATTGCATCGTGCTTAAGAACAGCCCTTAGCCGTGGTATATTGGCCATATATCACACCCCTCGTGCCTTATTGCTTAAGTATACCATAACATATATGCTACAATATGCTCATGCATTGAGCAATTTTATACATCCTTAAAGTGTTTGCGCTGGTGCAAATGTAGCACTTGGCCATTTCAAAAGGGATCCCACCCAACATAAAAGGTTGAACAAGAAGGTAAACAAGGGAGAACAAACAAAACAACATTGCAGATTAGCTTTCTCTTTTTAAATGTCAATTTCTCTAATTTTCCCAAGGTGCAAACCTTCCACTGGAGAAAACATTCAGTAAGATAGCTCCATAGAATCCTTAACATAAATGAAAAAATATGTTTCTACTTAAGACGTTTGAATCCAATCAGACTTTATTGACACTAAAGGATGCCAACTCTGTACATTTCCATATGGAAACGTTATAGTCTGACACCTGTGCAGCGTTTTGCAGACATAGCTCTGCATGTGTGCTCTTTAGACTGTAGCAGGTCTAAGGTCGCTGATAAGAGGGAACACAAGTGCCAAGTCTCATTAAAGATACGCTGGATTATTTCAGGATTACACCATATACTGATACATGTATACTTTTTTTCACCGGGGACTACTTATTAGAGGGGTTTTCCGTTTTTTTCCTCATGAAGTCTGCTCTAAGGGCAGCTCTGTAATATTTTCAGAGCTGCAACTCAAAGTTCCAACTGTGGCATGTTAGTATCCACTTGCTTCCAATAGATTGGAATCTAAACCTATGTTTTAATGCTAATGATTTAACATAGATTTTCATCCAAACCTACACTATGTATCAATGTTACTGCTTCCGCGTAGGTCGTCATCCAAATCCACATGTCAATGCTAATACTGTAGCATGGATAGTCATGCAAGAGAAATGCAATTGGCATTGTTCAAATGAAGAACAATGCCCAAATAATCTATGGAAATAGAAAATTGTGTTAGAAGACTGAGGGATTCACTAGTTTGGAGCTACAGTATATTAACGTGTATGAGCGGTAGTCTTGTCATGCACATGTTTGCTTGAACAATATCTTTGAGATGACTTATTTTTGTTTGTTATGCATTTGCAAGATTTATGGGTGTTTAGTGTTATTTATGTGTCCACAAATCAGCTGCAATGTAATCTAGGAAGAGAAAACAGTTTTCAGAGGGCTTGACTTCCTGCTCTGTTTATGACGGAGTCACTTCAGTGCCAGCCATGGGGGGATTTGAAATACTGACACTTATATAAAAGACAAAATAGAGGAACATTTCTGACGTTGATGTGAGCCCTTTTCCTTGTCCAAATTAATAAACTGGGTGGTTCGAGCTCTTGGAAATAGAATGGAATTGTACGTTGTGTAACGCTAAGAGAAAATCTAGGTCTTTCTGGAAAATAAACGTTTCTAGTTTCTGACCCCAATAGCTGCTACGGTAACATAGTCATGTGGTAGGAATTGTGCTAAATCGATGTTACCCGGTGACAGCCTTGGATGTCAAGTGTTGGATTACACAACAGAACAGTGACTTTTCAAAGGGAGTAGAGAGACAGCAGGGTTGAATAGACATGGTTCCCTCACAATATACATCAGACACAAAGAACAACCCTACATTTCACCAAATGTATTGTGGCTGCATTTGATAGATTTTTTGCTTGCTCCTCTCTTGTCAAGCTTTTCTTTAGCCTGTGGCTAAAACCTGTTTTAAAACTCCCACAACTGAAATCAATCTGTACCATTTAGGTGTAAGGACGTTGAATTGAGCATGTGTCCCGCCATTTTTGTTCGGTAGCACAATAGACCTGTGACACCAGAACACTGTATTTATTTGCTGTGGAAACATGAAGGCAGTAGACACAATGTTAGATTTGACAGTGTCTAAATATGTCCAACTCTTTGTTTCCACTCTTTGTAGTCATTGTTAAAGTGACTAAACAGCTACTGTTGGTGCACTGAATTCCTCCACCCCAGAACTAGCAAGTACAATGTCATATAAACACACCATTATAAGAAAAACACGACCAGACAATTGCAAGGAACTACAGAAAGGGTCTAGAGAGGTGGCATGGCAACTGCATAAGAACAAGCTGTTACGATCACAAGCCTCAGTCTGTGTCAAGTGACCAGAATGACCAGTGTCAGACCTTGCTGCATAACAGGTCCAATGTGACAAAGCTTTTTGACCAACAAACTGTGACTCAATTAACTTCCCTTTGGATAGATTCTTCCCCAAGCAAAACACTACGACCGGTCTTGAAGCAATCGTCTGCCCAGTAGTCCCATTTGCTTGGACAGCAAACATGTGACTCTGGGGTGGGCACCATACCACCACAACTCTCAAAGGTGGCAGTCCGAGCACTCTGCCACGGCAAACCTGTTCACCCAGTTCACCATGGTTACGGAAGCAGAGATCAAGCTTGGTGTTCGGAAAGTTGTTTACGTTTGGTATGGCGTTGGTGCAAAAGGGCGGGTCGTTGTTTTTCCTGTGGGCGGCCTGATCTCCCTGTTAGCCTTTTAATCCTCAGGATCAGGAAGTACGCTGCATTACCCTTTTTAGTTTTCTTAAGTTTTTTTTTTCTCTCCTCCTTTCTGAGAATGAGAATATTTTTTATCCGGATAATGAATCTAATTAAATGCTTTTTCGACATAGGTTCATTATTTCTACCTCTGAACTGTGTGGGTCATTTTCACAACACATCCCATAGCTATGGATAACATTAGATGTGTTACTTTGCACTGTATATTTTTGATAACCATAGAATAGCAGCTCATACTTTCTGTTGAGCAGGAGTTGCATGGCACATGGCTATGGTACTCGTTTAAAACTATGAGGCTGCTCAAGCGATCTCCCACTCTGTAACATGAAGTGTCTGCCCGCCTGGCAACCAGTTTCATAAAACATGGAACGAGATGCAATTAACCCATTAAGGGCTTTGGGATGTATGGAAATGTCCCACATGTCAGGCCCACTACGCCTCATCACTCATTTATGATAAGGCACATGGGGGGCTACTCTCTCTCTCTCTCTCTCTCTCTCTCTCTCTCTCTCTCGCTCTCTCTCCCCCCTCTCTCTATCCCCTCTCTCGCTCTCTTTCTCTCTCTCTCTTTCTCGTTCTCTCTCTCTTTCTCTCTCTCTCTCTCTCTCTCTCTCTCGCTCTCTCTTTCTCTCTATGGGGCCTTCACAGCCAAAGCGCTTTGAAGCTGGTCGTCGAGGGCCTAGTGCTTTTTGAAGTGTGTTTATGTTGTAACCATCGTGTCATCCCCCCTCTCTAATGATGAAATATTCCTAAATGAGGGACAGATTCATTTGGAAAGAGATTTTAGGATGGTGGCTCACCGGCCCCGTTTGGGAATGAATGTGTTTGGATGTGCAGTTTGGCCTTAAGCCCTATAGCTGTCATCAGATTTGGGATGGATCTGATCTGGTCACCTGAGAGCCTGGTGTAATATTGACTAATCACTCAGTATGTTCTGATGAAACCGGCCAAGGAATTGTTCAATGTGAATGTGTTAATCTCTTTCCAAAGTGCTCGTTCTCGTTTGATGTGTTGCATAAACGAGCTTCATAAGGATTCAAGATGTCTTGTCAACCAGAGATCCAAGCCTACTATAAACCGCTCAGTAAAATGAAAAATGAAAGACGCTAAATACACTCTCATTTCTGAGAAGGCTTGTGGGTTTTTAGAGATGTCAGTGCACCTCAAGCTAAGTACACCATTTCTAAGCAATGGGAATTTTAAATATGAAACCATTTGCTTGCTACTATTAGAGAGAGTTCTAAACAATAGAAAATGAGAGAGCGCGTTCTATACAATAGAAAATGAGAGAGAGTGTTCTATACAATAGAAAATGAGAGAGAGCGTTCTATACAATAGAAAATGAGAGAGAGCGTTCTATACAATAGAAAATGAGAGAGAGCGTTCTATACAATAGAAAATGAGAGAGAGCGTTCTATACAATAGAAAATGAGAGAGAGCGTTCTATACAATAGAAAATGAGAGAGAGCGTTCTATACAATAGAAAATGAGAGAGAGCGTTCTATACAATAGAAAATGAGAGAGAGCGTTCTATACAATAGAAAGGGATAGAGAGAGTTCTAAACAATAGAAAAAGAGGTATGCTCTTCCACTGTTACCTTATTGAGAAAGTTTAGACCTGCCACTTGTAGAATCTCAAACAAAGAGAAGAGCTTTGAGGTGGTTACCATAGCTCAGCGTCGTCTCCCTAGTGGCAGGCCGAGGTACCACCCAGTGCAATTCTTTATCTTTTATTTTTTATTTAACCTTTATTTAACTAGGCAAGTCAGTTAAGAACAAATTCTTATTTACAATGACGGCCTACCAAAAGGCAAAAGGCCTCCTGCGGGGATGGGGGCTGGGATAAAAAAAATATATATATAAATATAGGACCAAACACACATCACAACAAGAGAGACAACACAACACTACATAAAGAGAGACCTAAGACAACAACGTAGCATGGAAGCAACACACGACAACCCAGCAAGGTAGCAACCCAACATGAAAACAACATGGTAGCAACACAGATTGTACAAATTGCTTCGGGGCAAACAGACTGACAGCTGCTGAGCTTTTAAAAAGCTTTCATGCGCAACTCTCCGCCTAGACGCCTATGTGCTCAGGTGATTTACCTTTGATTAGATTAATGACAATACATTCACTGTGTCTGCATTCCCTGGGGAACCCTACAGGGCAAACACACACACAAGCACACAGACGCACACACACTAACGTAAACACACACACAAGCACAAACACACACACACACACACTGGTAAACAAACGTAAACACACTTAAAAGGTCATGTCAAATGTCAGTGGGCTGGCATGTTGGATCGTTACCTGACTGTGTCCTAATTTCATTGCACAGTAGCTAGGTCTACACAGCCCTCGGCATCCCACACTCCTACTGCTGGTGTGTGTGTGTGTGTGTGAGTGTGTGTGTGGCTGTGTGTCTGTGTGCCAGGGTGTGTGTGTGTAGAGGAACACGCTACCCCCGAGGACTGGTTGTGTAACATGTGTCTCTGGCGGTCGTCCCATTTTTCTGACCTGGGGGGAAATACTAGTCCCTCTGTCTGTCTGTGTTGAGTAATGCAGGTATTTGTCCCAGTTCAATCGTATACAGTATGTTGACTGACTGACTGACTGACTGACTGTATCTCTGTGTATAATGATCCAGGGTTATGGTGGCAACAGAGTTTCGCCATCGTTGGTTGTGCAGATTTACAATGTATGATGTAAGCAGGAGAGACCGGTCTCATTTTAAGGGCCCTTTTCAGTGCTCTATCAAACCAAGTCCAAAATGTCATAAAGATAAGCTGCAAAATGCTTTCATTCACATACTCGACACATGAAAAATAAAATAATACAACTGCATATTGATTCCAATATGATTTCTCATACACACAGTGCTTAATTTGTCAATTGGGAGGTGCCGGAACAAAAAGTAAGCTGAGAGGGGGACATTTACATTTAGCAGACGCTCTTATCCAGAGCAACTTACAGTTAGTTAGTGCATACATTATTTTTCTTCATACCCCCTGTGGGAATCGAACCCACAACCCTGGCATTGCAAACACCATGCTCTATCAACTGAGCTACATCCCTGCCGGCCATTCCCTCCCCTACCCTGGGCCAATTGCGCGCAGCCCCATGGGTCTTCCGGTCACGGCCGGCTACGACAGAGCCTGGATTCGAACCAGGATCTCTAGTGGCACAGCTAGCACTGTGATGCAGTGCCTTAGACCACTGCGCCACTCGGGAGACTACTTCTGGAACGCATAAGAGAAAAATATCACCTTTATAATAAAACCTTGCATGCGTATCATCGCTATTACGTGCTGGCATAGAGCAGTAGAGTAGAGGCGCTTGCAGAAGATGCACACATGGGGATATTTTTTAAGCCTAGGTTCCAGGAAAATGTTTGCCTTTTATAAACGCATTTCATGCAATTCGACATAATTTTTGATGACTGGAGACTTTAGCAGAATCTTTTTTAATACCTCACAAATTGAGAATCTGAGATCAATAAAAACAACCTTGTCTTGAATCCATCAATAGCCTAGGCCTAGGTGTGTGGAGACACACATATTGTACAATATGGGGAGGAAATTATCGTCCTAAAAAAGCTTTCCAGTTTCATTGACTCACCCAATGATGCGCAGCTCACTCACTGGTGATGGCCGATGCGCTCGTGCCAAAAGCCTATCTCTCTCCTGTTTTACTTTGTAAAACATTGCTGTTCGCTCAATAGGCCTATTTGAAAGTTGATCACATATCTGGTAGCCTACAGATATATTAGTCTTCTCTTTTCAGCAGAATCCATTTGCCTTAAAATCGGTGTTTTCCAGCGATGTTTGGCTTTTTGAGATATTGCAAAAGGCCTGTTTTGGCTGCATGCTGTTCACTGACAGATTTGCCGCGCGTTCCAGACTGTAGGCTTCCAGACTTCCTGGTTATTGGGCTACACACAATCTGCAGCCAGGCTTTTTACAAAAAAAAGCTGTTGATCCTCTGTGGCTAAATGATAGTGCGTGTAGTATTCTGAATTATTTCATTTCTTTCTGAACAGACAGCAGTAGTTCTAGAACTTTGGCAAATGTATTTCAATTTATCAGGGGTGCTGCGGCACCTCCAGCAGCCTTCCCGCAGCTACACTCAGAAAAAAGGGTTCCAAAAGGGTTCTGCGGCTGTCCCCATAGGAGGAACCTTTTTGGGTCCAGGTAGAACTCTTTTGACTTCCATGTAGAACCCTCTGTAGAAAGGGTTCTACTTGGAACCAAAAGGGTTCTCCTATGGGGACAGCCGAATAACCCTTTTTGGTTCTAGATAGCACCTTTTTTTGTGATAATTCTAAAGGAAATCAATTATGAAGTGCAACGCTGGAGAGATTAGAATTGCAGGCGCATGTCTATCAGAGCAGAGAGAAGGAGAGAGAAAGTGAATCTCATTCTAGTTCTGTGAAAGATACAGGTGTGCTTCTCCCTCTTACAACCGCAGTGGCCATGAGTTGGTTTAGCCCATTCAGGCTACAATGTTGCGCAAACCATAAACCCGGACCGGCCCAACACAAATCAATTCTTAGAATGTCAGGCGCGTTTTCACATTGGTTTTTTTAGGGGGCAGGAGAATTACAGAGAAGGCAACTTGAATTAACTCTGATTGATTTTATTATAATTTTTACATCGCAAACAGTGCCAATTATTTTTCATGCCAAGAGAGGAACTGATCCTGGCACATGGATTCCGGAACAAAACAGTCCAAAATTGAGAGGTGCCGGATCCTGTTCCAAAGTAAGCACTGCATACACAGGTAGAATGGTATTTGGATATTCTTAATGGAAACGTGGTCATCATTGGTTTAGCTTGAATATTGCCTGTAGCGTTTCTGGATCATTTGAGGCTAGGCTAACTGTTTGAGGGAACATCAAAGGTAATGGAGCACTATTAAGCCCCAGCCATATCAATACTACTGGGTCGTGTGGGAGGCAGGACAGTTACGCCAGCTCTCTGATTGAATACGGTTATGAAATCCTGGCTGAGAGGCTTACGCAAACACACACACACACTCAGATTGTGTATCCTGGTGCTGCAGATAAATAGTAAAGTGTGTATATGTGATTGTGAGTGTGTGTGTGTGTGCGTGTGTGCTTGTGTGTGTGTGTGTGTGTGCTTGTGTGTGTGTGTGTGTGTGTGTTTGAGTGTGTGTGTGATTGTATGTGTGTGTGTGTGTGTGTGTGTGCTTGTGTGTGTGTGTGTGCGCTTGTGTTTGTGTGTGCTTGTGTGTATGTGTGTGTGTGTGTGTGTGTGTGTGTGTGTGTGCCCATGTGTGCTTGATGGTCATACGTTACCTGTAAATGTTTTGTGGTTTTCCAGTCTTTTACGCCTACGGTGCACCTTGCTAAACGGCTCCAGTAATCCCATATACATTGTCTATATTTGTCATTTTCTCCAATCTGTTTGTTTTTGAGTATTGGTTAATGTTCTCTGTTGACATATCATTGCCCACACTCATTTGATAATTCCCCCATTTGTAGAGAGAGTTCTGGATTTGCCAGACGTTCTGTCTCATTGCTGAGTGTGTGCAGACTGCCGGAAAAACACACACACTCTCACACTTACACACACTTAGGACCAGCAGAAAGGAAGTCTGAGCCATGGGGACAGGATGTTCTGGCCATGTCCCTAGTAATGCAGCTTTAATGAAGTGTCTTTAAGGAGAGGCACAGAGGCGAATGAAACACAACTGAGCGCGCGCGCACGGACACAGACTAAAGAGGGGGATGTTGATTTGATCCCAGCCACTCCGTTCATTTCATTAAGCGTAATTTAGCCCACAGAGGATAAGTATGTCAGCTTTAGGTCATCAACAGTCAACACAACAACTAACAGACAGTACATTTAACAGTAGTGAACTTTGACTTGAACAGACTGCGGGAAGCGTTTAGGAAGACTGAAGAGCTTTTAGTGTCAGTTGAGCTTAGCGTCAGATCATTTAGTTCTGAGAAGCAAGTCAGTGATGAGGAGCAGCTCTTTGTGTGTGTGTGTGTGTGTGTGTGTGTGTGTGTGTGTGTGTGTGTGTGTGTATATGTGTGCGTGTGTGTATCCATGACAACCATCAACTGTGGACCAGATGAGTGGTGAAGGCTGTCTTCATACCTCACTGACTGTGATCCATGTCATTCCCGTTTCCCTCTCTCTTTGTTAGTCCCCATCTGTTTAGCACATGCAAATTAAGCCTTAACGAGCCCTACAGTTAATGAATGAACTAGATAACAGTAACTGTTTAATATTCAAATGTATGATTTTACCACCTTTTGGTCTAATTTCTCCTTTTCTAAGATGTGTGATTTTGAGGCAACTTCAAATTGACCAAAGTTGTTGTTACAGTATTCCTCCCACATCACATGCTCCATTTCCAACCATTCAAAACAAATGCTTCCATTTTTACTGGAAATCAATCCCTAAGGAAGATAACGTTCTGTTCTGTCAGGAAAAATACACATCAATTCAGGAGTCATTCACCCCACCTAGCGATGGTACAATCAACTCAGATATCAAGGAGTCTTCAGTAGAATGACGGTTTGATAGGATGACATGGAATCCATGGAGCAATGCACTGGGGCTCTTGCAGAGGCAGCCTCTTGTAAAGTGATGTCTGAGTGGGTGGTAAAATGGAAGACAAACATGTCTCTAAATGTAACTTTTTGTCTCCTAGACACAAATAGAGCCCAATGCCAGGCAGTTACGTCAAACCCCCCTCTCTTACGTCAAACATAGTACTTCCCTATTCTGTAACCTGGCATTCATTATTCATTCACTTGACAAACATTTCTCTCTTAGGCCATTTTAGTATGCTTGTGTTTTACAGTGAAATGTCATCACTTTAAATAGCCTAGTGTATTTATATTAAGAATCATTCTCATAAGTAACTGTTGTAGATTGCGTCACTGGTTGTGTGTACCTGAATGGAAGTGGGGCATGTTGTTTTACAACGAATATCCAGAGTTGAACATTGTTTGAGTGTTTACAGAATGTTTCCGTGCTTATGTTGGATTATAACCTAATTGGAACTTTGTGGGAATGCTACGTAATGTCCTAAACCGTTCTTGTTTTGCTGGGAGGTAACTGTCACGTATTGCAGCATTGAACTCTGTATCAGAGATGGGCTGCATCCCGAATGGCACCCTATTGCCTGTTTTGTGCATTACTTTTGACAAGGGCTCTGGTCAAAAGTATTGCACTATATAGGGAATAGGATGCCATTTGGGACGCAGTAACCATCTCTCTCTCACCACACACAAGCTAACCTGTGCCTTAGTCTCATTGGTCATGGTGAGGCAGGCAGGAACACACACTATGCACACAGCCTGTTTACACACACATAAAGGTGTGTGTGTGTGTGTATTCTTGTTTCTGGACTGTTGCATAGCTGTTTGGGTTGGACAATGTGGCGAAAAACCTCCCACTGTGTGTTTGTGGATGCATGCATGCATGCGCACTCTTCTTTTTCCTTGTGTGTGTAATATTTCTTTGTGCGTTGTGCTTGTGTGCACCTGTCTACGCATGTTTGTGTGTTGGACGTGTTAGGGCCTAGAGAGTGCTTGACTTGGGCAGGAGCTCACCAGAGCTGAGTACCGGCACTTCACATTTTCTACTGCTTTAGCTCCTGCACCTCTTATAAAATATTTGCTAAAAACTATTGAGGAGCTTCTGCAACTAAATATAAACGGTACCGGCACCCAAAATAAGTACTGCACCTATTTCAGTCCAAGTCAAGCACTGGTTGCGTCACTATAAGGCAATGGACTAGAACTGGTTTCTGGTGTAATTATATGCGTTCCAATCAGACATATTGACATTGACATGCCTTTAAAATCTGTTGTCAAAACACACTAGAGGATTCGATTTAACTAATAAAGTGCTGCAGCCTATCCTGACATCTGTGAGTTCACTGATGTCACGACTTCCGCCGAGGCTGCCTCCCCTACTTGTTCAGGCAGGTTTCGGCGTTCGGCGTCACCGGCTTACCAGCTACTGACGATCCATTTATCATCACTCCATTTGTCTTGTCTTCAATCACACACACCTGGTCCTTATTCCCTCATTAGTCATTGTAAAAGTGTTCCCTCTGCTTCCTTGTCTGTGTGGGTGATTGTTTATTGTGGAGGTTAGTGAAGCTTGGTGGAGCTCGTGTATTTTGTATCGACGGGAGTATTTCCTGTGTGTCTTGTATTTTCCAGTGCGCCTGTTTTGTGCCCTGGACTGTGTTTGACGCTTTTCTGCGTAAACCTGTATTTTGCGGATTAAAGCCTGTTATTCTGTGATTTACCCTCCTGCGCCTGACTCCTTCAACACCACCTCATCACAGAATCACCCACCCGCTATGGAGTCAGCGGGAGAGACGCGCATGCCTGGAGTTGTGGAACGGGTCAAGGAGCATTCAACTATGCTAGCCAGCTTGGGTGAAGCGATGGATCGGGTTCTTCAGGTCGTCCAATGCCTGGAGAGGAGAGAGCCCGATCCGTCGAGACCAGCTGGCCAACTACACCCCAGCACCCGGAGCGATCCAGATATCCCGACCACGGGAGTTCAACGGGACAGCAGCGCTGTGCCAAGGATTCCTTCTCCAACTGGAGCTCTACTTCTCCAGCATCCGGCTGGTCCCATCGGAGCGGGAGAAGGTGTCCGTCCTCGTCTCCTGCCTCTCGGGGAAAGCCCTGGAGTGGGCCAACCCAGTGTGGAACGAAGGAGGAGCCGCGTTGGAGAACTACGGGGAGTTCGCTCGCCTCTTCCGGGCGGTCTTCGATCATGGGCGAGCAGCTGGTCCACCTGAGGCAGGGGACGAGGACTGCGCAGGACTTCGCATTGGAGTTTCGAACTCTGGCAGCTGGGTCTGGGTGGAATGAGCGGGCCCTGATCGACCATTTCCGGTGCCATCTGCGAGAGGACGTCTGACGGGAGCTAGCCTGCCGTGACACCATGTTGTCCTTCTCGCAACTGGTGGACATGGCCATTCGTTTGGACAACCTGCTGGCAACCAGAGGACGTCCTGGAGGAGGTCTTCCCATTTCCATCCCGGCCGACTCGGATCCAGAACCGATGGAGATGGGTGGAACCGCTAGCCGAGAGAGCGGAGGACGACAGCGCCAGTGCCACACTGGTGGTGCGAAGGGACATTTCACCACACGTTTTCGTCAACGCTCTTCTGGGTTTGGAGGCGGCAGGCAGGGCACTCTCGCATCACCCCAGGTATCGAACACCCACACTCGTTCAGAGCCCTCTGCTGCGCACTGTAAAATACATCTCTCCATTCCTGAGCACATGGTAGTTCCCCAGTGTAAGGCACTAGTCGATTCAGGCGCAGCTGGGAACTTTATGGACAGGGCATTCGCACACCGTATAGGCATTCCATTGATTCCCCTATCCATTCCACGCCCCATCAGAGCACTTGATAGTTGACCATTAGGGTCCGGGTTGGTTAAGGAAGTTAATGCACCAGTCACAATGATTACCCAGTAGACTCATTGTGAGCAGGTTACTTTTTCCATTATTGAGTCTCCTGCTTTCCCTGTGGTATTAGGTATCCCTTGGCTAGCACTCCACAACCCCACCTTTTCATGGCCGCAGAGGGTTCTCACGGGGTGGTCGCGAGAGTGTCAGGGTAGGTGTCTAGGTGTTTCCATTGGTGCAACCACGGTGGAAAGTCCAGACAGTACCTCCACCGCGCGCATTCCACCTGAATACCTCGATCTGGCGCAAGCATTCTCTAAAACGCAGGCGACTAAATTACCACCTCATCGGGCAGGGGATTGCGCAATAAATCTCTGGGTAGACACTGTACCTCCCAGGAGTCATATGTTCCCCCTGTCGCAGGCTGAAACGGAGGCTATGGAAACATATGTCACCGAGTCCCTGGGCCAGGGGTATATACATCCCTCCACTTCACCTGCCTCCTCGAGTTTCTTCTTTGTGAAGAAGAAGAACGGAGGTCTGCGCCCGTGCATTGATTATCGACCACTGAACTGGGAGACGATAAGATTTAGCTATCCTCTCCCCCTCATTCCTTCAGTGATTGAATCAATGCATGGGGCGCGCTTCTTCACCAAATTAGATCTCAGGAGTGCGTACAACCTGGTGCGTATACGAGAGGGAGATGAGTGAAAGACAGCAATCAGCACAACCACGGGGCATTATGAATACCTGGTGATGCCCTATGGTTTGATGAATGCTCCTTCATTTTTCCAGTACTTTGTGAACGAGGTGTTTCGGGACATGCTTGGTCGTGGTGTAGTGGTCTACATCGATGACATCCTGGTGTATTCCGCTACGCACGCCGAGCATGTGTCCCTGGTTCGCAAGGTGCTGGCCCGACTGTTGGAAAATGACCTTTATGCTAAGGCAGAGAAGTGTATGTTTTTCCAGCAGTCTGTCTCCTTCCTTGGATACCGCATTTCCACCTCAGGTGTGGAGATGGAGGGAGATCGCATTTCAGCTGTGCGTAATTGGCCGACTCCAACCACGGTTAAGGAGGTGCAGCGCTTCCTTGGCTTTGCCAACTACTATTGGAGGTTTATCCGGGGCTTTGGCAAGGTCGCAGCTCCCATTACCTCACTGTTGAAGGGTGGGCCATCCTGGCTCCGCTGGTCTGCTGAGGCTGACCTGGCCTTCAGCAAACTGCAGGGTCTGTTCACCTCAGCCCCAGAACTGGACCACCCCGATTCATCACTACCGTTCGTAGTGGAGGTGGATGCGTCCGAGGTTGGGATAGGAGCTGTCCTGTCTCAACGCTCGGGTACGCCACCCAAGCTCCGCCCCTGTGCGTTCTTCTCGTAGTTCTGCCTGGTGGAGCAGAACTATGGCGTTGGTGATCGGGAGCTGTTGGCTGTTGTCCGAGCCTTGACCGTGTGGAGGCATTGGCTCCATTGGCCTTTCCTTGTCTGGACGGACCACCGTAACCTGGAGTACATCTGGGCACCGAGGAGGCTGAATACTCGCCAGGCCAGGTGGGCCCTATTCTTCACCCGGTTTGATTTCACTCTATCATACGTCCCGGGTACGAAGAACGTGAAGGCAGACGCATTGTCCCGGCTGTATGACACAGAGGAGAGGCCCAGCGACAACACCCCCATGCTGCTGGCCTCCTCCATTGTGGTGCTGGTAGTATGGGCGATGGACGCAGATATAGAGCAGGCATTATGCACGGATCCCTCTCCACCTCAGTGTCCAGATGGGCTACAGTACGTGCCTGCTCTTTTCCGTGATCGTCTGATATACTGGGCACACACGTCACCCTCCTCTGGTCACCCAGGTATCGGCCATACAGTGCGCTGCCTGACCGGAAAATACTGGTGGCCTACCTTGGCTAAGGACGTGAGGGTGTATGTGTCCTCCTGCCCAGTGAGCGCCCAGAGTAAGGCACCTAGGCACCTCCCAGCGGGTAAATTACAACCTTTACCAGTTCCACAACGACCATGGTCTCACCTAAGTGTTGATTTTCTAACTGATCTTCCCCTCTCCCAAGATAACACCATCATC
This sequence comes from Coregonus clupeaformis, assembly GCF_020615455.1. Classification (NCBI taxonomy): domain Eukaryota; kingdom Metazoa; phylum Chordata; class Actinopteri; order Salmoniformes; family Salmonidae; genus Coregonus; species Coregonus clupeaformis. Next base: position 343,950 of record NC_059202.1, on the reverse strand, counting down.
CTAGTCATTGTGGACCGCTTTTCTAAAGCCTGCCGCCTCCTTCCTCTTCCCGGTCTCCCCACGGCTCTGCAAACTGAGGAGGCCCTGTTTACGCACGTCTTCCGGCACTACGGGGTACCAGAGGATATAGTGTCTGGCCGAGGTCCCCAGTTCACGTCTAAGGTCTGGAAGGCGTTCATGGAACATCTGGGGGTCTCGGTCAGCCTGACCACTGGGTTCCACCCCGAGAGTAATGGGCAGGTGGAACGAGTAAGTCAAGACGTGGGTAGGTTCCTGCGGTCCTACTGCCAGGACCGGCCCGGGGGAGTGGTCGGTGTTCTTGCCATGGGCAGAATATGCCCAGAACTCTCTCCGCCACTCTTCCACTAACCTAACGCCTTTCCAGTGTGTTCTAGGTTACCAACCAGTTCTGGCACTGTGGCACCAGAGCCAGACCACGACTCCTGCGGTGGATGACTGGTTTCAGCGCGCGGAGGAGACGTGGGATGCTGCCGGCGTTCACCTTCAACGCGCCATGCGTCGTCAGAAGGCCAACGCTGACCATCACCGCATTGAGGCCCCCGTCTTTGTACCGGGGGATCGGGTCTGGCTCTCAACCCGGAATCTGCCCCTCCGCCTGCCCTGCCGGAAGCTGAGCCTGCAGTTTGTGGGGCCGTTCAAAGTCCTGAGGAGAGTCAACGAGGTCACTTATAGGTTATTACTTCCCCCTGATTACCGTATTAACCCCTCGTTTCATGTGTCTCTCCTCAGGCCGGTGGTAGCTGGTCCGCTCCAGGAGTCTGAGGTGCGGGAGGTCTCTCCACCTCCTCTGGACATCGAGGGGGCCCCGGCGTACTCTGTCCATTCCATCCTGGATTCGAGGCGTCGGGTGGGGGGCCTTCAGTACCTCGTGGAGTGGGAGGGGTACGGTCCGGAGGAACGGTGCTGGGTCCCGGTGAGGGATATCCTCGATCCCTCCATGTTACGGGATTTCCACCGTCGCCATCCGGCTCGCCCTGCTCCGCGTCCTCCTGGCCATCCCCGAGGTCAAGGGGGGGGTACTGTCACGACTTCCGCCGAGGCTGCCTCCCCTCCTTGTTCGGGCAGGTTTCGGCGTTCAGCGTCACCGGCTTACAAGCTACTGCCGATCCATTTATCATCACTCCATTTGTCTTGTCTTCAATCACACACACCTGGCCTTTATTCCCTCATTAGTCGTTGTATAAGTGTTCCCTCTGCTTCCTTGTCTGTGTGGGTGATTGTTTATTGTGGAGGTTAGTGAAGCTCGGTGGAGCTCGTGTATTTTATATCGACGAGAGTATTTCCCGTGTGCCTTGTATTTTCCAGTGCGCCTGTTTTGTGCCCTGGAGTGTGTTTGATGCATTTCTGCGTAAACCTGTATTTTGCGGATTAAAGCCTGTTATTCTGTGATTTACCCTCCTGCGCCTGACTCCTTCAACACCACCTCATCACAATTGAATTTGTTCCAGTAGGAAAGGTCTGTTTTGGCACCAGGTGGTAGCTATCTAGAGAGATGGCTATCTGAGCCCATGTTAGCATTAATAAAATGTATTAATGCTACAATCTAGCATAAAAAAAAAAAGTATGGTAAGTCCAAATATCAATGGGTATATAATCAAGTATTGAAATGACCTTTGAACTGATACCCAAATCCCAGACTGTAGCTTTAATGAATGTACTGTTCTGCAAAGCTGTTGAATAACCTATAAGTCAAGTGTGAATGTGTATGCTTTCAATTGTGATTATCATAAATGTAACCAGCATTGTAAGTACTCCAAAGCTTAAATAAGGCTTTAGCTGCAGTTCTCTGAAGAAGTGATCATTCAGTATGGGGCCTTGATGGTTTTGGAAGTCAGTGGTAATTGGTTATAATCTGTAGAGACTTTATGAGACAAATAGAATGCCTCTTTCCCTGAGGAGAAACACACACACACACACACACACACACACACACACACACACACACACACACACACACACACCAATGCTCATTATCTGCAACAGGGTAGAGTTTTACTGGTTAATTCTGGAGAAAGCGATTGGTCTTTAATGTTTTCCCCTGGTGTAAGGGGCTGATGTAGCCTACAGACTATAGGTTCTGTCCCAAATGGCTTCCTATTACCTATATAGTGCACTGTGGGCCCTGTTCAAAAGTAGTGCACCTAACAGGGAATAGGTGGCCATTTGAGTGGGAAATGATAGTGTCTGGCCCTGAAAACGTTGTGGACCACTAGGCCTTTAAACAGGTGGCTAAATTATACAGTGTTTACACCACCATCATTTACACTCAACCACTCATCTTCTGTTACCATGGAAGACTGTTCTGAGAGATAATGAACATAATGCTGGGAACGGTAATGACAAGAGGGTGAGAAAGGGGAGAGGGTGTGAGAAGGTGTGTGTGTGTTACACAGAAGCAGATGTAGACACACAGACGCACACACACACACACACACACAAAGCCATGCACATTTCTTTTTTCAAGGTTTTATCAATGTCTCATTGTGTTCTGTTTGAAAGCCCTCCTATAGAAGGTGTTGACGTTGAAAGAGAAAAGCAGGTAGTTAAGGGGGGACGCTGCCTGCGTAGGAGGGGAGACCACATCAACGGACAGGCACGTTTCTGCAGGGGACATGGAAAGTCAACTGCACAGAGATCACAGGGCTAATGAAAGTGTATGCTACAGTAATATGGAACTTAACACTGACGGAGACGTCTGCAGTTAATGACTGCTTTCATCTTGCCATGCTACTCCACCATCCCCTACACATACTGTATGAAGGAAATGGAAGTTTAGTGAGTGTTATTCTGTGGTCTTGGCAAAGTAACACAAGGCTGCTCGTAAACAGGCTGTGTCTTTGCTGGCTTGTGTGAAACGCCTCACTGTGTATGTCAATACAGTGTCGGTACGGGTACAGTGAGGACAGAGAGGTGAGGGGTGGTTACCCACTCCAGCCAATAGCAGCCCAATTAATACACCCACTGTGAGTCTTTCAACCCAGGGTAGAAAATATGTCAATCTGGCTCCACTGCCCTCTACTCCACTGTACTGCCAGCTCCTAGTCCCAGACAATCCCACCTAATCCCACCGCCAGCCCCGGATTACCACGTCTGCTACTCCCATGCTCACTACCATGCATTGTGGAAATTACCACTTAGATTATATTCACCCAAACGGACAGACAGACAGACAGGCCACCTTGCATAGGGCCATGCAGATGCAGATTAAGCAGCAGACTTTGTTTATCCCCAGTGTCTGATTATGGACTTCTTTTCAGATGAGCCATTTTTAAATAGATTGTCTGGGGGATGGACACAGTGAGGGGCCGTTTTCTATAAGTGTTCTCCTATCGAAAACAAATCATCTCTAAAGCTGATTTCTGATTAAGTTGATGTGATAAGGGGTAAAAACTAAAATGGCAGCCGTTGCGTTGGTAAATTCGGATTTGTTTTTACTTGTGGGGTACATGTTGTCAAGGTGAACTTGATCATGAGTCTAACTGGGGTTGAGTGACATTGGTAAGATTTGACCCCTGACCCCTATCCCCAAATCCTTACCCTCACACTAGTCCTTATAAGGAGGAGAATGATCCCAATCAAATTTAAACATGGAAGTAGGTTTCTAGGATGTAGCAAAATGGAAAAGGCTTCTGTGATTGTGGTGATACAAGAGGGGTAGTGTAGTCACAGATGGTGTGTGTTTGTGTGTGTGTGTGTGTGTGTTTGCATAATATGTGTGTGTGTGCACGACTGCACGTTTGGTCAGGTTCCATACCCAGTGATTCGATTTGTGTGGAACATTATCTGTCTGTGTCGGTTATCTCTGTCCCAACAGGTGATGAAGACTGGAACAGTCTACAGAGGACCCTGTATCTCTGTCACTGTTCCATATTAATCTAGGCTGAAAAATAATCCATGTGTAGTCTTTGTGCACTCTGTGCCATTCGGTTGGTCTGTACATGGGTGAATATTTACATTGATATAACCCCTGCTAATGGGTGTACTTGGGCTATAATGTTCCCTGGTTAGTATGTGCATGTGTGTAGGATGATGTGTGTATGGGTGAATCTGTACCAGGGATACTCAACATTTCCCTTTTCCAATGGAGCATATCTCATTGCTTTAGCATTGTATATCTACAGGAAATTATGTACTCTGGTCAATCCAGTATTTATGTGAGGGATACAGTTTACTTTAGTGAGGGGTTGTGCATCACTGGAGACAGGGCCCTAGGCGAGATGTGGTTGGTGGGCCCCCCCTCCTCACAGGCAAAACACTTTAGTGGCTCCCTCTTGATGGCGGCGAGAAACATTTTAAGTTTTTAAGTTAATTTCCTGCAATTCTACACATTTTGCCATGGGGTAGAGATAATTTAGTGACTGACATAACAAGAGAAAAACTGCTGATGCACGACCACATTTCAAAATGTCACCTTCTGTATTCTACAATTCTGATGCTCAACAGTATGTTGTGACCCCGACTGAGTTCCTAAAGGGGCCAGGGGCCCTAGGCGATTATGTGACTTATGCCCACGCCTGGAGATTCTGTACTTTCAAATGTCAAAGTACTGGACATGTCGATTAGTGTCAGCGGGGAAAGACTCGGCTAACTCAAACTCAGCCCCATTGTCATTTTGAATAGTATGATTATTTTGGATAAAGCCATCTTGTCCTTTACCACAGCAGACATATTCAATAAAGCAGAGACATATTCAATACAGACCATATACTGAATGAGAATGACTGCTAAGTGATCTTTATGGGCTGGTTACAGCCTGCATTGGGCTCCCGAGTGGCGCAGTGGTCTAAGGCACTGCATCTCAGTGCTTGAAGCATCACTACAGACCCCCTGGTTTGATTCCAGGCTGTATCACAACCGGCCGTGATTGGGAGTCCCATAGGGCGGCGCACAATTGGCCCAGCGTCGTCCGGGTTTGGCCGGTGTAGGCCGTCATTGTAAATAAGAATTTGTTCTTAACTGACTTGCCTAGTTAAATAAAGGTTAATACAAATAAAAACTGTTTACCATGTCATAAAGCTGCCTAGCCAGCTGGTTTATACACTTACAGTGAATGCGATGGTTCTCTCTCTCTCTCTCTCTCTCTCTCTCTCTCTCTCTCTCTATTCAAGGCTTTGTTGCAATGCCAGGATGTGTGACCTCAGGTGAGGATGAACTGTGTTGCGCTGAACATTCTCAAAAACGTTCTGTTGGGTGCTTTTATTGTTAACTAGAGGATGTATCTGTGCACAGCCCACCCACACAATCATTAAATTACACACACACACACACACTCTCAAAATGACTTTCAAATATCTCCAACCTCACACACGTCACTGCTACTGTAAAACAAACATAAATAATCCCCATGAGAGGAGAGCTTGAAATCCCAGTTAAAGGGATACTAGCATGCTAGCAGATACCCATAGACTTCCAGTCATTGCGCTAACGCTAGTTAGCATTGGCCAAAAGGTTTCAGTGGGTCATGTCCCAGCCTGCCAGGCAGACACACAAAGCTGAAGAAACATAAGATCAGAACAGAGACACCACAAGCCTCTGGTTGAGACTCCCATCAATTCAATCCGCATCACACTGTTGCTCAGGCCACAATAGTCTGATTTCACTGACTGAAGTTGAATGGAAGTAATCGGGAAAGTGAAGAACATATTCACACAATACCTTTGAGTATTGATGTTGAGAAGTTGTATTGCGACATGCCAAAGTTGTTGACAATGTTGAGAAATGCCCCCGGGGCACATTTCTCACAGATTTCTCACAGAACCCTTACGTTTTTTTTGCGTAAGTAGTGGAAAGAGGAGGAAAAGGTTATGCGGACGAGAACATTTGTTCTCTTTGGTCCCAAAATGTTGTCACAATGTGGAGAAGAGGAATGGAATCTGAAAGAGAGAGAGAGAGAGAGAGAGAGAGAGAGAGAGAGAGAGAGAGAGAGAGAGAGAGAGAGAGAGAGAGAGAGAGAGAGAGAGAAAGAGAGAAAGAGAGAAAGAGAAACAGAGATTTACTAGATAAACTTCTGCTAGTGTCTGATCCGTTTGCACTTTAGCTACTCTGTTGTTTTAAAAGGTCAAATAAACGGGTTAGGCAGAATCCTGGAATTTGAGAAGAGTGAGCAGGAACAGATTTACTAAACCCAAAGTGGCTTTCTATGCAAATCTGAATGAGAGAGAATTAGAAGCCTTTTTAAAAGTTTGCCTGGTGAAGTGTAAGATGATCTTTCCTTCACTCTGAGGCTCAAACCCCTAATTATTCCACAGTCACAAAATCTAGTCTTAGCCTCGTTGAATCCTAAGCTGAAGTCATACACAAAAGGGTTCCAAAAGGGTTCTTTGACTCCGTTTTGGTTAAAGGTAGAAGCACCTGTGGAAAGGGTTCTACATGGAACCCAAAAGGGTTCTACCTAGAACTAAAAATGGTTCTTCAAAGGGTTCTCCTATGGGGATAGCTGAATAACCCTTTTTGGTTCTAGATAGCACCTTTTTTTCTAAGAGTGTACTCTCCAACACCTCTTTATGTAGCTGCCACTTTTCAAACAATTGTCTGACTGGGTTTTCATTTCCCCCCTTTCCACCTCAACGTGGGGCTCCTGTGATTGGTTGAAGGAGGCACAATGTGGGCTTATGGGAGTGCAGTTGTCAGGCCGACTGTGCCTTGTTTGGAGCTGAGGTCTCTTTTTACCTCACACAGCTGTTCCATTAAAGACTGTCAGGATGTAATAACAAGGCATTCGGTTGGCGGCCCCCACTATAACTACACACTCTCACACATGCGCACACGTGTACACACACATGCAGACACACACACACACAATCAGGGCTTGAACATCTTCAGATTTCAAAGTCGGTTGAAAACCTGAACTTACCGTAATGATTTATAACTCCTAAATACTACTAGGGTAAGTGTATGTGCTGCATCAGATATTACAGTGGGGGAAAAAAGTATTTAGTCAGCCACCAATTGTGCAAGTTCTCCCACTTAAAAAGATGAGAGAGGCCTGTAATTTTCATCATAGGTACACGTCAACTATGACAGACAAATTGAGAAAACTAATTCCAGAAAATCACATTGTAGGATTTTTAATGAATTTATTTGCAAATTATGGTGGAAAATAAGTATTTGGTCACCTACAAACAAACAAGATTTCTGGCTCTCACAGACCTGTAACTTCTTCTTTAAGAGGCTCCTCTGTCCTCCACTCGTTACCTGTATTAATGGCACCTGTTTGAACTTGTTATCAGTATAAAAGACACCTGTCCACAACCTCAAACAGTCACACTCCAAACTCCACTATGGCCAAGACCAAAGAGCTGTCAAAGGACACCAGAAACAAAATTGTAGACCTGCACCAGGCTGGGAAGACTGAATCTGCAATAGGTAAGCAGCTTGGTTTGAAGAAATCAACTGTGGGAGCAAGTATTAGGAAATGGAAGACATACAAGACCACTGATAATCTCCCTCGATCTGGGGCTCCACGCAAGATCTCACCCCGTGGGGTCAAAATGATCACAAGAACGGTGAGCAAAAAATCCCAGAACCACACGGGGGGACCTAGTGAATGACCTGCAGAGAGCTGGGACCAAAGTAACAAAGCCTACCATCAGTAACACACTACGCCGCCAGGGACTCAAATCCTGCAGTGCAAGACGTGTCCCCCCTGCTTAAGCCAGTACATGTCCAGGCCCGTCTGAAGTTTGCTAGAGTGCATTTGGATGATCCAGAAGAGGATTGGGAGAATGTCATATGGTCAGATGAAACCAAAATAGAACTTTTTGGTAAAAACTCAACTCGTCGTGTTTGGAGGACAAAGAATGCTGAGTTGCATCCAAAGAACACCATACCTACTGTGAAGCATGGGGGTGGAAACATCATGCTTTGGGGCTGTTTTTCTGCAAAGGGACCAGGACGACTGATCCGTGTAAAGGAATGAATGAATGGGGCCAAGTATCGTGAGATTTTGAGTGAAAACCTCCTTCCATCAGCAAGGGCATTGAAGATGAAACGTGGCTGGGTCTTTCAGCATGACAATGATCCCGAACACACCGCCCGGGCAACGAAGGAGTGGTTTCGTAAGAAGCATTTCAAGGTCCTGGAGTGGCCTAGCCAGTCTCCAGATCTCAACCCCATAGAAAATCTTTGGAGGGAGTTGTAAGTCTGTGTTGCCCAGCGACAGCCCCAAAACATCACTGCTCTAGAGGAGATCTGCATGGAGGAATGGGCCAAAATACCAGCAACAGTGTGTGAAAACCTTGTGAAGACTTACAGAAAACGTTTGACCTGTGTCATTGCCAACAAAGGGTATATAACAAAGTATTGAGAAACTTTTGTTATTGACCAAATACTTATTTTCCACCATAATTTGCAAATAAAATCATTAAAAATCCTACAATGTGATTTTCTGGAAAAAAAATTCTCATTTTGTCTGTCATAGTTGACGTGTACCTATGATGAAAATTACAGGCCTCTCTCATCTTTTTAAGTGGGAGAACTTGCACAATTGGTGGCTGACTAAATACTTTTTTTCCCCACTGTAAGTGATTTGTTATGTGGTGCAAGGCCTGTAACGCTTTCTGGGAAAGACACACACACAGAAACACCCTTGTCCGTGGGAGCCACGTTTAGAAGCTTGACGGATTGCCTAATAGCTGTAGAAATAATGCACGTCGGAGCCAAATTACCCCTATCAACAACCAATACACTGTCCGTCTGGCTGGGACTAACAACCAGGCCTATCCCCACCACAGGAGGCTGCTGAGGGGAGGACGGCTCATAATAATGGCTGGAATGGAGTGAATGGAATAGTATCAAACACATAGAAACCATGGGTGTTTCTCAATGCGCAACTACCGAGCTCCACACTGTCATGCTCCGTGTGCATTCTCCGAGGATGTTCTCTTGGGTACGTCCTTGTGAGGACGAGAGTGTGGAGAACGCATAAAACATTACATTTGAGAAGCACTCACACTCACCTTACTGTATTACCTCACACTGCATCTCCCCATTCACTGAACCTTCTTCCAGCCAGGACAATGGCAACAATAGAGACGAAACGAGATATACACAAAGCAGACGTTTTACTTCAGAAATATCAGCTAGATATATGTGAATCGTTGTAATCCAGCTAGCTAGTTAAACAGGCAAAAATTACCTAAAACGAAGGTTATGCAAGGTACATTTCTCTCGCTTCAGCTCAAATAATGGCCACCATTAATTTCAAGAACATTTGCATAATTTTTTACATGGTTGCGTCATATTTCTTTGCATTCTTGCCATTGAAGCGTGCATAGATGCATGCTTCTGTCACGCTCTGGTTCCGGGACGTTGTGAATGAACCAGGGTGTGTTTGTTTTGTTGGGTATTTGTTGTGGGGTTGGTTGTAAGGGTGTATTCGGTTGGTTGTGTTTTGGGTGTGTTAATTGTGGTGTCGTGTGACTCCCAATCGGAGGTAACGAGTGTCAGCTGTCGGCTCGTTATCTCTGATTGGGAGCCATATTTATTCTGTCTGTGTTCTCATGTGGGTTGTGGGTTTTTGTTCCAAGTTTAGTCTTTGTTACTGTTGGACTTCACTTTCGTCTTTTGTTTTGTATTGACGTGCTTGTCTAATTAAAAGTCATCATGTTCACTCGCAACGCTGCGCCTTGGTCTCCTGTTATAGACGATCGTGACAGAAAAACCCACCATAGAAGGACCAAGCAGCGTGTCCAGGAGCAAGAGAGCTGGACATGGGAGGAAGCGCCTGGTAAGGAGCTCGAGAGGCTGGCGATGGCCCAGGTGGGCAAATCGTGGTCCTGGGAGGACATGCTCGGGGGCAAGGGACCTTGGGGGAAGATCAAGGCCCTGGCGAGAGAGGGAGCAACGGCGTCAGCAGGGCCATCATCGTTTGGAAGGACGAGAGGCAACCCCAAAAAGTTTTTTGGGGGGCACATGGCTTGGGCGACTGAGCAGCAGGAGGCTGCCACAAGGCAGATTCAGAAGGCTACCAGGTTAAGGGGGCTGACGGAGGCAGAGAAGGGACGGATTCAGGAGGCTACCAGGTTAAGGGGGTCACTGGCCAAAGTAGGGAAAGGAGATGTAGAGGCACGGCGTGAGAGACTGAGGTGTGTATCCAGTCCGGTCCGGCCCGTTCCTAATCCCGAGGTACAGCCAGTAGTGTGTGTCCCCAGGATGCGGTACGGCCTGTTCCGGCCCCTCGCACTAAGTGTACGGTGCGCGTCGCCAGCCCAGCCCGGCCTGTTCCTGAGCCTCATACGAAGCCTACGGTGCGCGTCGCCAGCCCAGCCCGGCCTGTTCCGGCCACTCGCACCAGGGATACGGTGCGCTTCGCCAGCCCGGCCCGGCCTGTTCCGCCACTCGCACCAGGGATACGGTGCGCGTCGCCAGCCCAGCCCGGCCTGTTCCTACTCCACGCACCAGGGATACGGTGCGCTTCGCCAGCCCGGCCCGGCCTGTTCCGGCCACTCGCACCAGGGATACGGTGCGCGTCGCCAGCCCAGCCCGGCCTGTTCCTGCTCCACGCACCAGGGATACGGTGCGCTTCGCCAGCCCGGCCCGGCCTGTTCCGGCCACCCGCACCAGGGAGACGGTGCGCGTCGCCAGCCCAGCCCGGCCTGTTCCTGCTCCACGCACCAGGGATACGGTGCGCTTCGCCAGCCCGGCCCGGCCTGTTCCGGCCACCCGCACCAGGGAGACGGTGCGCGTCGCCAGCCCAGCCCGGCCTGTTGCTGCTCTCCGCACTAGGCCTGATGTGCGTCCCCAGGGCCAAGCATGCCCTGTTGCTGCTTCCCGCACTAGCCCTGAGATGCGTGTCCTCAGCCCGGTACCTCCAGTTCCGGCACCACGCATCAGGCCTACGGTGCGCACCCAGGGCCAAGCATGCCCTGTTGCTGTTTTCCGCACTAGCCCTGAGATGCGTGTCCTCAGGCCGGTACCTCCAGTTCCGGCACCACGCATCAGGCCTACGGTGCGTCCCCAGGGTCCAGCATGCCCTGTTGCTTCTCCCCGCACTAGCCCTGAGATGCGTGTCCTCAGCCCGGTACCTCCTGTTCCGGCACCACGCACCAGGCCTACGATGCGCCTCAGACGGCCAGAGTCTGCCGTCTGCCCAACGCCGTCTGAACTGCCCGTCTGCCCAACGGCGCCTGAACTGCCCGTCTGCCCAACGCCGTCTGAACTGTCCGTCTGCCAAGCGCCGCAGGAACTGCCCGTCTGTACTGAGCCTGCAAAGCCGCCCGTCTGCCATGAGCCTTCAGAGCCGTCCGCCAGACCGGAGCCGCTAGAGCTCTCCGCCAGACAGGAGCAGCCAGAGCCTTCCGCCAGACAGGATCAGCCAGAGCCTTCCGCCAGACAGGAGCAGCCAGAGCCTTCCGCCAGACAGGATCAGCCAGAGCCTTCCGCCAGACAGGATCAGCCAGAGCCTTCCGCGCAGACAGGATCAGCCAGAGCCTTCCGCCAGACAGGATCAGCCAGAGCCTTCCGCCAGACAGGATCAGCCAGAGCCTTCTGCCAGACAGGATCAGCCAGAGCCTTCCGCCAGCCAGGATCCGCCAGAGCCGGCCAGCCAGGATCCGCCTGAGCCAGCCAGCCAGGATCTGCCCCTCAGTCCGGTGCTGCCCCTTAGTCAGGTACTGTCCCTTAGCCCGGTGCTGCCCCTTAGTCCGGTGCTGCCCCTTAGTCAGGTGCTGCCCCTTAGCCCGGTGCTGCCCCTTAGTCCGGTGCTGCCACTTAGTCCGGTGCTGCCCCTTAGTCAGGTGCTGTCCCTTAGTCCGGTGCTGCCTATTAAGCAGTTTGTGACTGTGGTGGGGTGGGGATCACGACCGGGGCCAGAGCCGCCACCGTGGACAGACGCCCACCCAGACCCTCCCCTAGTCTTTATGTTGGTGCGTCCCGGGGTTCGCACCTTTAGGGGGTACTGTCACGCTCTGGTTCCGGGACGTTGTGAATGAACCAGGGTGTGTTTGTTTTGTTGGGTATTTGTTGTGGGGTTGGTTGTAAGGGTGTATTCGGTTGGTTGTGTTTTGGGTGTGTTAATTGTGGTGTCGTGTGACTCCCAATCGGAGGTAACGAGTGTCAGCTGTCGGCTCGTTATCTCTGATTGGGAGCCATATTTATTCTGTCTGTGTTCTCATGTGGGTTGTGGGTTTTTGTTCCAAGTTTAGTCTTTGTTACTGTTGGACTTCACTTTCGTCTTTTGTTTTGTATTGACGTGCTTGTCTAATTAAAAGTCATCATGTTCACTCGCAACGCTGCGCCTTGGTCCGCTTATTTAGACGATCGTGACAGCTTCAAAATATGTACAAACGGAGTACGCATTTGAGAATTGCCCTCTGTGCTCCATTTCGCATACTCCGACCCTCCCGTGCTCCAATTTACATGCTCATAGCACGGTAGTATGCATTTTGAGAAACACCCCATGAGTTTGATGTGTTCAATACCATTCCATTTATTCCGTTCCAGCCATTACTATGAGCCCGTCCTCCCCAACTAAGGTGTCACCAGCCACCTGTGATTCCCACTGGCCTATAGCCATAATTATCTCTATCCCTGTCTGTTCCTTCCTCTTCTGAGAGTCCAATCATTTAAAAAGGCCTTAAGATAGAGGGATGCATGGAGAGAGGGAGGTGTATGGATGGATGGAGAGAGGGAGGTGTAGGGATGGATGGAGAGAGGGAGGTTTAGGGATGGATGGAGGAAGGGAGGTGTAGGGATGGATGGAGGAAGGGATGGAGAGAGGCAGGTGTAGGGATGGATGGATGGATGGATGGATGGATGGATGGATGGATGGATGGAGAGAGGGAGGGAGGTGTAAGGATGGATGGATGGATGGATGGATGGAGAGAGGGAGGTGTAGGGATGGATGGATGGATGGATGGATGGATGGATGGATGGATGGATGGATGGAGAGAGGGAGGGAGGTGTAAGGATGGATGGAGGGATGGATGGATAGAGGGAGGTGTAGGGATGGGTGGATGGAGGAAGGGATGGAGAGAGGGAGGTGTAGGGATGGATGGAGGGAGGGAGGGAGGAAGGTGTAGGGATGGATGGATGGATGGATGGATGGATGGATAGAGAAAGCGAGGTGTAGGGATGGATGGAGAGAGGGATGGCTGAAGAGAGTGAGGTATAGGTGAATAGAGGGATGGATGGAGCGGGGGCAGTTGATTAATTGGATGATACTGTGCTGAATGTGTCACGGTGGGCTTTATGCGGTCAGGCTACCGATAACCAGCTGAACGTACACACGTACACACACACACTTTCACAAAGGAACATCCACACACAGTGGGGAAAAAAAGTATTTAGTCAGCCACCAATTGTGCAAGTTCTCCCACTTAAAAAGATGAGAGAGGCCTGTAATTTTCATCATAGGTACACGTCAACTATGACAGACAAATTGAGGAAAGAAAATCCAGAAAATCACATTGTAGGATTTTTAATGAATTTATTTGCAAATTATGGTGGAAAATAAGTATTTGGTCACCTACAAACAAGCAAGATATCTGGTTCTCACAGACCTGTAACTTCTTCTTTAAGAGGCTCCTCTGTCCTCCACTCGTTACCTGTATTAATGGCACCTGTTTGAACTTGTTATCAGTATAAAAGACACCTGTCCACAACCTCAAACAGTCACACTCCAAACTCCACTATGGCCAAGACCAAAGAGCTGTCAAAGGACACCAGAAACAAAATTGTAGACCTGCACCAGGCTGGGAAGACTGAATCTGCAATAGGTAAGCAGCTTGGTTTGAAGAAATCAACTGTGGGAGCAATTATTAAGAAATGGAAGACATACAAGACCACTGATAATCTCCCTCGATCTGGGGCTCCACGCAAAATCTCACCCCGTGGGGTCAAAATGATCACAAGAACGGTGAGCAAAAATCCCAGAACCACACGGGGGACCTAGTGAATGACCTGCAGAGAGCTGGGACCAAAGTAACAAAGCCTACCATCAGTAACACACTACGCCGCCAGGGACTCAAATCCTGCAGTGCCAGACGTGCCTCCTCAACCCTCCTCTCCTCCCTTCCTGCATCTTTTGACTCTCTATGTCCCCTATCCTCCCGGCCGGCTCGGTCCTCCCCTCCTGCTCCGTGGCTTGACGACTCATTGCGAGCTCACAGAACAGGGAAATGGAGAAAAACTAGACTCCCTGCGGACCTGTCATCTTTTCACCCCCTCCTCTCTACATTCTCTTCCTTTGTTTCTGCTGCTAAAGCTACTTTCAACCACTCTAAATTTCAAGCCTGCCTCTAACCCTAGGAAGCTCTTTGCCACCTTCTCCTCCCTGCTGAATCCTCCTCCTCCTCCCCCTCCCTCCTCCCTCTCTTTGGATGACTTCATCAACCATTTTGAAAAGAAGGTTGACGACATCCGATCCTCATTTATTAAGTCAAATGACACCGCTGGTCCTGCTCACACTGCCCTACCCTATGCTTTGACTTCTTTCTCCGCTCTCTCTCCAGATGAAATCGTGCGATTGTGATGGCCGGCCGCCCAACAATCTGCCCGCTTGACCCTATCCCCTCCTCTCTTCTCCAGACCATTTCCGGAGACCTTCTCCCTTACCTCACCTCGCTCATCAACTCATCCTTGACCGCTGGCCATGTCCCTTCCGTCTTGAAGAGAGCGAGAGTTGCACCCCTCCTCAAAAAACCTACACTCGATCCCTCCGATGTCAACAACTACAGACCAGTATCCCTTCTTTCTTTTCTCTCCAAAACTCTTGAGCATGCCGTCTCTAGCCAACTCTCCTGCTATCTCTCTCAGAATTACCTTCTTGATCCAAACCAGTCAGGTTTCAAGACTGGTCATTCAACTGAGACTGCTCTTCTCTGTGTCACGGAGGCTCTCTGCACTGCTAAAGCTAACTCTCTCTCCTCTGCTCTTATCCTTCTAAACCTATCTGCTGCCTTTGATACTGTGAACCATCAGATCCTCCTCTCCACCCTCTCCGAGTTGGGGATCTCCGGCGCTGCTCACTCTTGGATTGCGTCCTACCTGACAGGTCGCTCCTACCAGGTGGCGGGGCGAGAATCTGTCTCCGCACCATGTGCTCTCACCACTAGTGTCCCCCAGGGCTCAGTTCTAGGCCCTCTCCAATTCTCTCTATACACCAAGTCACTTGGCTCTGTCATATCCTCACATGGTCTATCCTATCATTGCTACATAGACGACACACAATTAATTTTCCCCTTTCCCCCTTCTGATAACCAGGTGGCGAATCACATCTCTGCATGTCTGGCAGACATATCAGTGTGGATGTCGGATCACCACCTCAAGCTGAACCTCGGCAAGATGGAGCTGCTCTACCTCCCGGGGAAGGACTGCCCGTTCCATGATCTCGCCATCACGGTTGACAACTCCATTGTGTCCTCCTCCCAGAGTGCAAAGAACATTGGCGTGACCCTGGACAACACCCTGTTGTTCTCCGCTAACATAAAAGTGGTGACCCAATCCTGCAGGTTCATGCTCTACAACATTTGCAGAGTACAACCCTACCTTACACAGAAAGCAGCACAGGTCCTAATCCAGGCACTTGTCATCTCCCGTCTGGATTACTGCAACTCGCTGTTGGCTGGGCTCCCTGCCTGTGCCATTAAACCCCTACAACTTATCCAGAACGCTGCAGCCCGTCTGGTGTTCAACCTTCCCAAGTTCTCTCATGTCACCCCGCTCTTCCGCACATTCCACTGGCTTCCAGTTGAGGCTCGCATCTACTACAAGACCATGGTGCTTGCCTACGGAGCTGTGAGGGGAACGGCACCTCCTTACCTTCAGACTCTGATCAGACCCTACACCCAAACGAGGGCACTACGTTCATCCACCTCTGGCCTGCTAGCCCCCCTACCTCTACGGAAGCACAGTTCCCGCTCAGCCCAGTCAAAGCTATTCACTGCTCTGGCACCCCAATGGTGGAACAAGCTCCCCCACGACGCCAGGACAGCGGAGTCACTGACCACCTTCCGGAGACACTTGAAACCCTACCTCTTTAAGGAATACCTGGAATAGTATAAAAGTAATCCTTCTACCCCCCCCATTAAAAAAGTGGTTGTCCCACTGGCTATCATAAGCTGAATGCACCAATTTGTAAGTCGCTCTGGAGAAGAGCGTCTGCTAAATGACGTAAATGTAAATGCAGCTTTGAGTGACTAGCCCTGTTTTTTCCCCATAAAGTGATGACCCATCACAAGGTGTGTGTGTGTGTGTGTGTGTGTGTGTGTGTGTGTGTGTGTGTGTGTGTGTGTGTGTGTGTGTGTGTGTGTGTGTGCATGCGTGCGTGTGTGGATCAATACAATGCCTGTGTGTCTAATCCTCACCGAGCGCTCAACTAGAGAGATGAGTCTCTCACAGCACGTCTGTCTCTCTCTCTCACACACACACACACACACACACATACACATACACTTTAACTGAATCTGCCTCCTACTCCTCTCACAACCAAGGACAGATATAGTTGGATAGCGTGTGATAAAAAGCAAAACTATAAATAAAAATAGAGATTGACTCTCCACTCGCCATCGGACCCCAGCTGGTGATGCTATAGTTTAACGTGGATGCTAACAGCGATTTGGTTCCCACACCCTGACCTGTACACTCTGCCACAGCGTAATGACCCTCTTTCTCCATCCTCTTGCACAACCACAACCTCTTATATCATCACCACCGACCGCTCTTTGTGTCCTCTCCAGGCCCTGACCTTGTTTTTGTCAGTGTCTTCCATGCTAACACGTTAACATGATAGTTGTATGGAGTTGACTGGTTGACCCGCTGGTTATGAAAAGCCATCCTCCAATGTAGCTTAGGTCTTGTAAGAAAGCCTGTCCCTTTAAGAACTCAGTGATGACATCACATCTTCAAATGTAGCTTAGGTAAACCACTTACTTTGGTATTGGCTGCTGTGGTGATATGGCCTTGTCTGAGACTAGACTAGAGGAATTAGTGCCTTTGAATATTACAAAGGCATGCTCTGTAGATATGTACCAAGTATAATTGCATAAGGAACTACATCGGGGTGTTCAACCGGGTTTCCGTGGTACTGCAGCGGGTCCGCAAAAATATATTTAAAAAAGACAAGTGGAAGAAATATTTGTTTTAGTTCAATGTTTTTATGAATATCGCTAGCAACAATAGAACAAATTAATTTTGAATGAAATACCTACAGTATAAAAGAGGACAATATCTTATTTTTAATTATGTAAATCAACTCATAATATTGAGCAAATGACACTCATTTGAGACAATTACACTCACTGGAGTATCTGACATAAGCTTTGAAAAAGCAGCCACGAATCAGCAACCATAATCTGGCTGCTGAGAAGCTTTCTGGACTTGGACATACATTTTTGACAACACATGGCTAACCTTTATTTAACCAGTCAAACAGCTGCTCTTAGCAAAAATGTGGTTGGAGTTACCGTTCTAGCTAATAGGCTATGTTAGAGTTTACACACAATTATACTGTGGGAAGGTCAAAATAATGAAAACCTCTACCAGATCTATTCATTTTATAATGTTGATTACTTCTCCTTGCCATTATCATTCACCTGATGATTAGACAAGACAGGTGTTAAAGGTTGAGGACCCCTGGTTTATAACATTAATGTATATCATTCACCTGATGATTAGACAAGACAGGTGTTAAAGGTTGAGGACCCCTGGTGTATAACATTAATGTATATCATTCACCTGATGATTACACAAGAGGTAACATTATTACTCTTTTTGCTAATATATGATGGAGGTCCCTGGGTCACCGGTTTAACTGGGAGAGGGTCCCTGGGCAAGAAATTATTGAAGACCCCTGAATGACATGAATAATTGCTGCTGAAATCAAGCAAATGCACACACACAAAAAAAATGTCATGCTATACATCAACTAGCTATAGATCAACTAGCTATACATCAACTAGCTATAGATCAACTAGCTATTCATAAACTAGCAATACATCAACTAGCAATACATCAACTAGCAATACATCAACTAGCTATACATCAACTAGCAATACATCAACTAGCTATACATCAACTAGCTATAGATCAACTAGCTATACATCAACTAGCTATAGATCAACTAGCTATACATCAACTAGCTATAGATCAACTAGCTATACATCAACTAGCTATAGATCAACAAGCTATACATCAACTAGCTATAGATCAAATAGCTATACATCAACTAGCTATACATCAACTAGCTATAGATCAACTAGCTATAGATCAACTAGCAATACATCAACTAGCTATAGATCAACTAGCTATACATCAAGGGAGTCTGCTGCTTTTCTTCTTTGATTGTACACTTTCAAGGACCCTCGTCCTATGAACTTCAAAACAAAAGTGTTAGCGCCACACTTTTAAACAGAAATAACTCTCCCCTCCTCCTTTCTCCTCTTTCTTGTCTTCTTCCCATACCCCACCCCCGCCCCGCCCCCTCCTCCTCCTCTCTGCTACTCCTTGTCTTCTTCCCATACCCCTCCCCTCACCCCCGCCCCGCCCCCTTTTTCAATGCTATTCTGGGCAGAGTTAAGACAACAGAGCTCTAGTCTTCTGTACTACAGGGTCCCAGCATTCAACCACCAAAAAAATCTCTCTCTCTCTCTCTCTCTCTCTCTCTCTCTCTCTCTCTCTCTCTCTCTCTCTCTCTCTCTCCGTCTCTCTGTGAAGATGGATCAGAAGAAATATTTGGATGATCTAACAAAGTATATTGTGTGAGTGCCCCAAAGTGCAATGTACACACACACGCGCATGCACACGCACACACACACACACACACATGCGCACACACTGAGAGAGACAACCATTCCAGGGCGTACATGTTTTCCTTTCATCACTGTGTGTGTGTTGGTTAGAAGTTAAATAACACTGAAACTATTCAATCTAAAAATGATAACTGGGATTCAAAACAAATGTTCTTCTCACGCATCAAGAGAATGTTTGAATTGAGATGCAGTCTGGTTAAATTCTCTCTTGAACATGACATTCTTAGATGTAGAAAAATAATGTTGATATGACTTATCCCTGAAACTTGGTTACTAAAATGTATTGAAATAAGTTTTATTGTAGAACAGAAACATTAACAACAGGAGGGTAGATTGGTATTTTCCTCCACTACTTGTGCAAGTCAAAGAATAACCAACTATCTCCATCACACATTAACAACTCTTCACTGACGTACTCCTCGACTGCAGGGCTAAACACAAATTATTCAATATTTACTTTGGATTTCTTCAGGGTTGCAGATAAACATACTGTACAGTCAAAAATAAAGGTAATTTTTGTACAGTCTTATCTCAATCGAGCTACAAACACCCTGGTACAGGACCTGATAGTGGGAGAGCTGGAAGTACAGTACATGGGTATCCACGAAGATAAAAGGTATAAAGTTTGATTTGATTTCAAGTATATGGCTTTGTACTCTGTGTGAGCCAGGAATCTGCATACAGCTAGACCAGGACGCTGCCTCAGCAAATCAATCGTCTGTCTACCACCTTTAACACCCCCCCTCCCCCCACCACTGCTGTCGCCAGCAGACAGACCACGAGCAGATGGGTGTGTCGAGAGTGCTCTCTCTCTCTCCTCTCTATTTCTCTCTCCCTCTCTCTGTGTCTCTCTCTCTCTTTCTCTCTCGGTGTCTCTGTCTCTCTCTCTCTGTCTCTCTCTCTCTGTGTCGCTGTCTCTCTCTCTCTCTCTGTCTCTCTGTCTCTCTGTCTCTCTCTCTCTCTGTGTCACTCTCTCTCTCTCTCTTTCTGTGTCACTCTCTCTCTCTCTCTTTCTGTGTCACTCTCTCTCTCTCTCTCTCTCTCTCTCTCTCTCTCTCTCTCTCTCTCTCTCTCTCTCAATTAAATTCAATTCAATTTAAGGGCTTTATTGGCATGGGAAACGTATGTTAACATTGCCAAAGCAAGTGAAGTAGATAGTAAACAAAAGTGAAATAAACAATAAATATTAACAATAAACATTACACTCAGAAGTTCCAAAATAATAAAGACATTTCAAATGTCATATTATGTATATATACAGTGTTGTAACAATGTGCAAATAGTTAAAGTACAAATGGGAAAATAAATAAACATAAATATGGGTTGTATTTACAATGGTGTTTGTTCTTCACTGGTTGCCCTTTTCTTGTGGCAACAGGTCACAAATCTTGCTGCTGTGATGGCACACTGTGGTTTTTCACTCAGTAGATAAGGGAGTTAATCAAAATTGGGTTTGTTTTCGAATTCTTTGTGGATCCCTGTAATCTGAGGGAAATATGTGTCTCTAATATGGTCATACATTTGGCAGGAGGTTAGGAAGTGCAGCTCAGTTTCTACCTCATTTTGTGGGCAGTGTGGACATAGCCTGTCTTCTCTTGAGAGCCAGGTCTGCCTATGGCGGCCTTTCTCAATAGCAAGGCTATGCTCACTGAGTCTGTACATAGTCAAAGCTTTCCTTAAGTTTGGGTCAGTCACAGTGGTCAGGTATTCTGTTTAGGGCCAAATAGCATTCTAGTTTGCTCTGTTTTTTTGTTTGTTCTTTCCAATGTGTCAAGTAATTCTCTTTTTGTTTTCTCATGATTTGGTTGGATCTAATTGTGTTGTTGTTGTTGTTGTTGTTGTTGTCCTGGGGCTCTGTGGGGTCTGTTTGTGTTTGTGAACAGAGCCCCAGGACCAGCTTACTGAGGGGACTCTTCTCCAAGTTCATCTCTCTGAGGTGATGGCTTTGTTATGGAAGGTTTGGGAATCGCTTCCTTTTAAGTGGTTATAGAATTTAACGGCTCTTTTCTGGATTTTGATAATTAGCGGGTATTGGCCTAATTCTGCTCTGCATGCATTATTTTGTGTTTTACGTTCTACACGGAGGATGTTTTTGCAGAATTCTGCATGCAGAGTCTCAATTTGGTGTTTGTCCCATTTTGTGAATTCTTGGTTGGTGAGCGGACCCCAGACCTCACAACCATAAATGGCAATGGGTTCTATAACTGATTCAAGTATTTTTAGCCAGATCCTAATTGGTATGTCAAATTTTATGTTCCTTTTGATGGCATAGAAGGCCCTTCTTGCCTTGTCTCTCAGATCGTTCACGGCTTTGTGGAAGTTACCTGTGGCGCTGATGTTTAGGCCGAGGTATGTATAGTTTTTTGTGTGCTCTAGGGCATCGGTGTCTAGATGTAATTTGTAATTTGCAACTGGACCTTTTTTGGAACAAAATTATTTTTGTCTTACTGAGATTTACTGTCAGGACCCAGGTCTGACAGCATCTGTGCAGAAGATCTAGGTGCTGCTGTAGGCCCTCCTTGGTTGGGGACAGAAGCACCAGATCATCAGCAAACAGTAGACATTTGACTTCAGATTCAGACTCTCTCTCTCTCTCTCTCTCTCTCTCTCTCTCTCTCTTTTTTTCTCTTTCCCCCTCTCTATTTTAGTCTCTTTCTCTCTTTAACTTCAGTCATCTCTCTATGCTCCTGTCTTTCTTCTCTTTCTCTGTCTCTGACTGTCTCTCTTTTGTCCTCTCTGCCTCTAGGACAGGTCACATTGACGTTTGCTCCAGTCTGAATAAGTAAATACTGTATGAATCCAAGACCCCCAGGGCAGGGCTGTCAATGGAGATGTTAATACATTTATACCACAGAGGCCACTGTGCCCTAGTAACCATGTCTACCTTTTAGTTGCCTGCAAGCCAAGAATGCGCACACACACACACACACACACACACAGAGAGAGGCTTTTACAGCATGAATTATTGGATTTACCTGCCCAAAGCACCCACACACAGTACACACCTAATGTACACTTGGCACACAGACACACACACACACACACACACACACACACACACACACACACACACACACACACACACACACACACACACACACACACACACACAATCACTCTCGCATACTTAGCCACCACAGTGTGAAATGATTGATCAGGGCTCCAATTTCTGCACCGCGAAGCGAAGCGACTCACCTAAACCTGTGTCCGACCCAGCTCTCTTGGTGAAAAGCACATGACACATATCTTCCAGGAGTAGATTCCTCACCAGCGATATCACGTCTCACAGAGATCCACTGGAGAGGTCTCACCAGCGATATCACATCTCACAGAGATCCACTGGAGAGGTCTCACCAGCAATATCACGTCTCACAGAGATCCACTGGAGAGGTCTCACCAGCGATATCACATCTCACCGAAATACACTGGAGAGGTTTCACCAGCGATATCTCATCTCACAGAGATCCACTGGAGAGGTCTCACCAGCGATATCACATCTCACAGAGATCCACTGGAGAGGTCTCACCAGCGATATCACATCTCACAGAGATCCACTGGAGAGGTCTCACCAGCGATATCTCGTCTCACAGAGATCCACTGGAGAGGTCTCACCAGCGATATCACGTCTCACAGAGATCCACTGGAGAGGTCTCACCAGCGATATCACGTCTCACAGAGATCCACTGGAGAGGTCTCACCAGCGATATCACGTCTCACAGAGATCCACTGGAGAGGTCTCACCAGCGATATCACATCTCACAGAGATCCACTGGAGAGGTCTCACCAGCGATATCACATCTCACAGAGATCCACTGGAGAGGTCTCACCAGCGATATCACATCTCACAGAGATCCACTGGAGAGGTCTCACCAGCGATATCTCGTCTCACAGAGATCCACTGGAGAGGTCTCACCAGCGATATCACGTCTCACAGAGATCCACTGGAGAGGTCTCACCAGCGATATCACGTCTCACAGAGATCCACTGGAGAGGTCTCACCAGCGATATCACGTCTCACAGAGATCCACTGGAGAGGTCTCACCAGCGATATCACATCTCACAGAGATCCACTGGAGAGGTCTCACCAGCGATATCTCATCTCACAGAGATCCACTGGAGAGGTCTCACCAGCGATATCACATCTCACAGAGATCCACTGGAGAGTCTCACCAGCGATATCACATCTCACAGAGATCCACTGGAGAGGTCTCACCAGCGATATCACATCTCACAGAGATCCACTGGAGAGGTCTCACCAGCGATATCACATCTCACAGAGATCCACTGGAGAGGTCTCACCAGCGATATCTCATCTCACAGAGATCCACTGGAGAGGTCTCACCAGCGATATCACATCTCACAGAGATCCACTGGAGAGGTCTCACCAGCGATATCACATCTCACAGAGATCCACTGGAGAGGTCTCACCAGCGATATCACATCTCACAGAGATCCACTGGAGAGGTCTCACCAGCGATATCACATCTCACAGAGATCCACTGGAGAGGTCTCACCAGCGATATCACATCTCACAGAGATCCACTGGAGAGGTCTCACCAGCGATATCACATCTCACAGAGATCCACTGGAGAGGTCTCACCAGCGATATCTCATCTCACAGAGATCCACTGGAGAGGTCTTTGGGACGTGGGTGAGAGACCAGACAACTGGCATGACTAGTGGCCATCTGCCAAGGCAACTGGGCATACTGGGGAACAATAGCAAGACTGTGGGGAAGATTTGAACACATGTGGGAGTGGGACAGACAGCCAAACCATAAGAACAAGAGAGACACTGTCAGTGTTGAGACTCATGACAGCTAATCTGTTCAGCTACGATGTAGATGGATTTGTGTGTGAAACAGCTAACCTTGAGTTAATAAACACACACACTACACACACACACACACACAAACACACACACACATACACACACACACACACACACACACTACACACACACACACACACACATCACACAAACACAGTGCACACACATTCGGAGCTGTTTATTGTCACTTTTCCTCATGATAATAAACAGGTGCCCCTCTGAGACACCGTGCTGTGCCCTACTTTCTCTCCTCCTCCGCCACACTCTGTCGCTTTTTACTCATCTACCACTCACCCTCACAGGTCATCGCCATTACGTCACCGCTGCGGGGAAACAAGGAGTACAGCCAAGAGTGCCAATGACAGACAGCAATCTCTGTCATGTTGTTTGATTATGGTCCTCACACGCACACACATACTCACACACACACACTCGAACACACTGTATTTCAAACAGCTCGGTTATGATTTGGTTCCAGATGGTAGAATCAGTCATTCATATTTTAATGTATTCCTCGGTTTCATCTTTCAGGACATATGAGGGATGTGGTAAACAATCTATTAATACTCAGTAGTGATCTGTATGCTTATGTAATATTATGCAATATGGACTGTTATTAAGGCAACCTGTGTTCTCGTTTGGGGGCCTTTAGCGCCTCCATGTGGCTTTAAAATGCATTGCATCCACCCAACCTTTTTTTCTACATGAACAGTTGTGGATAAGGCCTTATTTTTTGAAAAGCTGTGTCTGATTCGTTGATAATTTTCTATCCTCAGTGACACATTAAATACATTTAGTTTGGGCTCTTTTTCATTGTCATAGTCCATTCCCACATGATGATCGTTCTATTATTGTAACCCAAGAGGTCAAAGGTCAAGTGTGTCACTTGACCACCAGATGGCGCCAATAAATGCATTTCAATATAGATCAGGGCTGTTCAATGTCGGTCTGGAGGGCCCAAACACTTATGGTTTTCATCCTCTCCTAATCAGGGACTAATTCAGACCTGGGGCACCAGGTGAGTGCAATTAACTACCAGGTAGAAACAAAATCAGAAGGGTTTGGGCCCTCCAGGACCAGGATTGAACAGCCCATATCTATATTGAGGTCTGAATCCTGACTGGAGACGTACATGATATAACTCAGACTGTCACAGTTATCACTGGAGAGTGGAGACACAGTTCAAACAGGTCACTGATCCTAGGTTCCTACAGTAACTCCTAAACACTGAATTAACACACAGTCCAGGACTCTCTTCACTTTACTGCATGATACTCAGGTGATTAGACCATAAGGCAGTTTATGTAAGGCTGTAATAAGTGTGTGTGTGTGTGTGTGTGTGTGTGTGTGTGTGTGTGTGTGTGTGTGTGTGTGTGTGTGTGTGTGTGCGCATATCTATGTATGTGTATGAATGTGTGTTTCTAACCATCCCCAGCTCTGCTGCTTGTAAACAACACGCCATTGTTTGTGCTGTTCGATCACAAATCTGTACACAAGTTATACTGGACTAAATTGTGAAATTGCTCAATGTTCATAAACCATTCCCAACCCATATTGTGTTGAAAACAAACTATTCCGATAAATCCTTTGGGAATGTTTGCCTCCGTTTATTACACTGTAGATGATAGATGAGGCAAACAACAAGGTTACGAACGCAGAGAATGCTGAGTGGCTAAAAGAGAGGAGCGAAACGCTGCAATCAGAAGCCGTTTTCACTGTCCGTAGCAAAACGTTTTACTACGGTGTCCCCCAATGAATATGACCCAGCTGAATGCTTCTCACTGAACACTGCCAAGTTATAGGTCTCTATTTTACTTCCTGTTTTTTACTACAGTATAGCTGTTCTCTTCCAAACAAAATAATGCTGACATAGGATAAATCCTGTTTTCTCAAGATGTTTTGAACGCCACACAACATGAGATGGTGACATGAACATGGTGTACAAATATAGGTTTTAAAGGGAAATACAGTATACATTTTGGCCAGACATCACACTTAAAACACCAACCAATGTATGGAGATCAGGGTAGGCCCTACATTGAAGTCTGAATATTCTGGAACAAAAGAACATTAGGGGAGAGTGGGGTAAGTTGATCCAAAGGGTAAGTTGAGCTACCCCTTTTTTCTGGGAAACCAAACACAAAATGAATCATGTGACCAAAAATGTAGGATGAGTTAATCATTTCATGGAGTCTTTGAAGGAAGAAACCACATAGAAAAGTGGTAAGCAAGTTAGCTCCAAAAAACGGCTTTTCATAAAGTCAAATTCATTGATTTTGTTATAGCAGGATTCCCCAACTGCCGGTGGTTTTATTTGGCGCCCCAGGAAATCAGATCCAAGTTATTTTTATTTACAGTTTTTTTGGATTGCTTACACACTAAAATTAAAAGTAGTACACTATTAGCAAAACCTTACACTCAAGAAGCAAAACATCAGCCCATATTTGCACAACTATAAGCACATTGTCAACCTTACACTTGTTGCAAAACTCTACACACAGTGATTTGCAAAACACTAAACACACTTAACATACATTACACACAAAAATCTATCATGAAGTCACGTCCTTGCAATACCAAAGCACTGACTGTCAAATTACCACACCGTCCAACCAATTGGTTCAACACAGTCATCAGGTGTGCAAACACTCGTTTGCTTAATTGTAGACACACCAATCAGGTGTATAAGCACTATAAAAAGCAGCAGGTGAGTTCATCGGTCTTCAAGCACAATGGAAAGAGTCAGAGAAAGAGTAAGACGAGGAGGAGGAGGAGGAGGAGGAGGAGGAGGAGGAGGACGACGAGGAGAACGAGGAGGAGGACGAGGAGAACGAGGAGGACGAGGAGGACGAGGAGGATGAGGAGAACGAGGGAGGAGGACGAGGAGAACGAGGAGGAGAACGAGGAGGACGAGGAGGACGAGGAGGACGAGGAGGAGAACGAGGAGGAGGAGGAAGGGGGAGGAAGAGGAAAAGGGAAGAGGAAGACAAGAAGGTGCTCAAAGAGGACCGAATCTGACAAATGAGATCCGCGCAACACTGGTTGACCACATTGTCAACCACGGCCTGACGCTGAGGGGAGGCTGGACTGCGAGTACAGCCAAATCTAAGCCGATATACAGTGGCAAGTGTGATGAGAACATTTCGACTGGAAAATAGGTATTGTAAAAATATCATCATATCAAAAACATCTGCACGGTTTCAGTAACTGCTTACAGTACTATATTCTATGCACTATCAGCACTTCTGTTACCTTTTCCTGTGAAATTACTGTACTATTGTATACTGGTTTTTTTTCTACATAGGATTGAGGGTCAGGGACGACAAGGGGGAAGGCCTCCTATGTTCACAGAACAGCAAGAGAGGGAGATAGTAAACATGGTTTTGGCCAACAATGCTATAACACTCAAGCAGCTCCAAGCTAACATTGTCAATAACCACGCCATTTTCAACGATATCCATCAGGTCTCAACATCAACACTGGCACGCATCCTAAAAAAAAAACATATTCAAATGAAGCAAATTTATCGAGTGCCTTTCGAGCGCAATTCGAAAGGGTGAAACAACTGCGGCATGATTATGCAGAGGTATGTATTCACTTTAGCAGTGTGATCTTGCATACTGTCTCATAATCTTTTACTGTACTGTAATATGTATACTAGATCTACACTGAACTACACAATTTTGCCTGACACTGTTTTTCAGAGAGTTTTACGAATGGATGGAGAGGAGATCCAGCATGAGTTCATTTACGTAGATGAGGCTGGGTTCAACCTGACGAGAACACGAAGGAGGGGAAGAAACATCATTGGCCACAGGGCTATAGTCAATGTCCCAGGGCAACGTGGGGTAATATAACACTCTGTGCAGCCATTACACAGAATGGGGTCCTCCACCGCCATGCCCATATGGGCCCTTACAACACAGCACTCATACTTACATTCTTGGACCAATTGCACAACATAACAGCAGCAAATCAAATCGATCATATGCAATACATTGTTGTCTGGGACAATGTGTCTTTCCACCGCTCTGCTCTGGTTCAGAACTGGTTTCAGCAACATCCACATTTCACCTTCCTATATCTTCCACCATACTCTCCATTCCTCAACCCTATAGAAGAGTTTTTCTCGGCATGGCGGTGGAAGGTATATGATCTCCGTCTCCAGGCTGAGGTACCCCTCATCCAAGCCATGGAGGAGGCCTGTGACCAGATGGAGGTAGCAGCAATGCAAGGATGGATTCGTCATTCAAGACGTTTCTTTCCAAGGTGTCTTGCTAATGACAACATTGCCTGCGATGTTGATG
Source organism: Coregonus clupeaformis (assembly GCF_020615455.1). NCBI lineage: Eukaryota > Metazoa > Chordata > Actinopteri > Salmoniformes > Salmonidae > Coregonus > Coregonus clupeaformis. The sequence goes on along the minus strand of NC_059202.1, from coordinate 316,046 downwards.
AAATTCTCTGGCCAGATCCAGCTAGGCGAAGAGACAATGTCTAGTTATTTTTTTAAATTTTTTTTGAACTTACAATACGTAAAAGTGACGTTTGGTTACAGTATTATGAATCTCCATGTCAACATTTTGGGCGTGTTGAGAAATAAATGAGTTTCTTCAGTCTGCAACATTGGTCTTGTGTGAGTGTTTGCTGAATTTACATTATATTTGTACTTTGTTGAGAGTAGCCTACTCTAATCATAGGGAAGTAGAAGTGCTAAAAGTGTTTTAGGTTTATCACAGCAGAGTGTAACTCGTGCAAACAGAGTATAGTAATGTGAAACGTGTGTGTTTCATATGGTAACAAAGTGTGGTTTTTAAAAAGAAGTGTATAGTTTTTACAAGAGTGTTTAATTTAGCAAAGGATCTGTAGTGTTTTGCTAATTGGGTGTGTGGTTGTGCTAATTGTGTGTAGTGTTTTGAAAACACGGGCCCTGTTTTGAAAATCGTGCTTAAGCAATAAAAAAACTGTAAGAAATCTGTTCCCAAGTATTCCCATGCACAATAGAGAGACGTGCTCGTATACAAATGTAAGCAAGGTTTGAAATGATTATGTTTTAGTAAAATATGATATATGTTTGTGCTTCTTGTGATCAATTTGCTGTCTACAAATTATTTGTATTTATGTTCTGGCCCACCGGCCATCCGCTCAATAACAAATCGGCCTGTGGCTGAATCTAGCATGATCCCTGTGTTATAGGTTTCATGATGCTTGTATCTAAACCAAAGTAGACCTTTTTAAGATTGTTTTGTACATCAGTTAGGGTCTCTATAAGCTACAATATGATGTCCTAAACCTAGCATGAAATTGCATCCTTGTAGCTGTGTGGGCTAATATAGTCAAAATGTTTGCTTTGGAGTAAGTAGAGCCAATGGCCACCATACCCCGTACAAATTATGATTACATTTTGTTTGTTTTATGCACAGTATTTTTGCAATGTGTCATGCATATGAACTCGAGTGCATTTGTATTGTTACAGAGTAGACATCATCATGCCCCGTGTAGCTCAGTTGGTAGAGCATGGCGCTTGTGTTTGATTCCCACGGGGGGCCAGTATGAAAATGTATGCACTCACTAACTGTAAGTCGCTCTGGATAAGAGCGTCTGCTAAATGACTAAAATGTAAAATGTATACAAACATAAAACAAGCAGGGGTCTAGCCCCCCTTGAGGTTCTTGGGAGCAGACAAGGAAGTGAGAGAAGGGAAGAAGTCAATTTGAAGCAGCAGTAAGGGATGAACAATAGACTGAATGACACTGAAGAGGTGCATTGACAAAAAAGAAAACGAACATGTACCTGTGTAAAAGAGAGACTACGATAGAGTAGCAGAGGCACACAAGGTCTTATCTGATGACATGGAGTCTGAGCTTGCTAAACATATCAAATATCTCACGGACCAGTTTCATGGGCTGAGTAGCCTAAAATGCAGAGAACTTGCCTATGAATTGGCACATCGGAACAACATCCATGTCCCAGACAACTGGTCATGAAATGGAAGGGTAAGTGATATTGAACAGAGAGATCTATATCTGAATGTAGGCATACATTTAAGATATACAATATAGCACACCCCCATTCCATGAATTCAACTTTCACAGGACACCATCACCCACTTACACCAAGGCTGCTCAACTGACCCTGTCCCTATGCTCAACTGACCCTATATCCGGTGTAAGTTGTGCCAAGAGACCACTTTTTTTGGACAAGCTATGTTTTCAAAACTGTTATGTTTACATGAATTCTGATTATTTCAAGGGATACACAACATCCTGAAATATATGTAGATACCTGTATCTTTGTATAAAGAATACTATTTCCCTTGACGTAGTGATGTTGAATGTAAAAAAATGGCTCAACATACCCCACTCTCCCCTAACCCAATGCACTATCAATGCACCCGCTATGGGTCAAAGGTCAGGCACTTCCCCCGGAACCACTTGCCACCACGGTGTCACCCGCCCCTCTGGAACAATCCCCCCTAAAACCTTCTCTCCCCTTTGACCTCCCATCCATACATTGACCCCCTCATCTCCCGTTTTTTACCTTTCCCGCTATTGATCTTCCCAGATTCCACCGTCCTGGAGGGTTGGTGTGAAAATTCCCTTTGAGATATGAGTATTCAGAGTCATTACCCGCCGCCGGCTCCCGGCCCGGAGTGTGTGTGTGAAAACTCCCCACAGAGAGGGGACTCTTAAATAGGTCATTGAAGTCACCCGTTAGCCCCCAGTTTAGTCGGTGTGTGTCATACTATATGGGGGTCCTCATTCCTAGAGGACTTCTTGGTTCAGCAGCTTTTAGAACTCCTCCTTGCATTGAGAGAGTTTGGTATGACTCCTACTGGACAACACACACTGATGCATGATATCGTCTCTGAAGGGCACAGCAGGTAAGCAAGACTGACACCCATACATCTAATAGATACTACCTACTCTACTACTCTAATAATAATATGCCATTTAGCAGACGCTTTTATCCAAAGCGACATACAGTCATGCGTGCATACATTTTTGTGTATTGGTGGTCCCGGGGATCGAACCCACTACCTTGGCGTTTCAAGCGCCGTGCTCTACCAGCTGAGCTACAGAGGACCACCACTCTAGCTCTATGTTGGACATTTAGAGGGCGCCTACCTTATCTATCGTAGTTACCGTTTGCTCTGGCAATGCATTCTAGACAGAAAAGATTAGGCCCGTGAAAATGATTTTTGAAAACGCTCTCATGCTAGTTGGAAGATCTAGAAAGTTAATTTCAGATAGTCTTTTTTTTAAAGCTTTTGACAATGAAATAGGAAGAGACTCATTTAGAAACTGTTGTTGTTATACATGATGCTGTCTCTTACGTTGTTGGACTCTCCTTTTCTAACATTCTTGTCTTTTAGATAGAAGGCAATGGAAGAACTCACTCTGTTACTCTGGGTCCTCATGGTTCCTCTTCAATCATTTGTACTCCAGCCCAGTAAGTGCTTATGAACTTTCATAATCCACAGGATCTACACACTGATTTTACATTCACAAACATGAAAAACTAATTCAACAACTTCTAATTTACAATAGCTTGATTTTCTAAGCCTCCTAATTGTCTGATCCATTTGAAAAATGCATCACATGTATGTGTGCAGCAAAGGGACCCAAGTGTAGTAACTAAATAATGATGCTAATTATGCTGTGAGAACAAGGAATCCGCCGACACTGTACTTTGATTATAAAGGTTTATTATATCAAAAGATTTCAGCGTCAATTTACAGACTTCTGCAGACATCTGGAGAACAACGGCCCAATCTCTTAATATGTTGTTACTACCCGTCCTTTGTTTCAACCATGGTATTTATATCCTATGCCCTATGTAACATAATATGGGTGTTTTCCCATAAACCAATCCCAGGAGGCCACCTAACAGACTTCCTCTAACACACCATTTGCAAACATCAACAAAGTCATAAACTGTTTAGACACTACATATTTCCCCCCTTCGAGACTAAGTAAGTCTCGAAAACAAAAAGAATAGGATTATGACAAATAACAATTTTTCTTATTGAGTAACTTTAGCAATAAACCAAATTTTTGATGGAGAGTAAACACATTTTTCTATGGAGTGTAAATCAATTTCTATGAAATATGAACAAATCTTTATGGAGTGTGAGAGCGAAAAACCTGTCTGGCAGCTTTCTTTCCAAATATCCATCAATCAATCAAGACAGTAAAATTCTCTCACGGCCCCTCTGCTCCAGGCAACCACCTAAGTACTCCAGATCAATTCATGAATCTTTATCAATGCATTTTAAACTATGATACAATTGAATACACATGAAAGCCTCAGCAAACAAAATACAATCAAAAATGTCCACATTAAGGCTGGTCGACCCATCGGACCCTCCTGTGGATTCTCTCTGTCCCTGCCTAGACCCAATATCCCTAAGCATCCACGAAATAAACAAAAACATCTGAGATCCCCACATGTACCCAACAACAGCAAATATCATTCTTCAAAAATTAATACAGAAAAAATATGACACAAATTATGTATTACACATGCAAATATGTCTATATATCATTGCAGACACTGGAATGTAGTCCACTACACTTCATCTCCTCAGCAGTGTCGACTTTCAATGAAACGTCGATGATGGACTGATCCTTTCCACACCTTCCTTGTTCCACTTCCTCCAGTCTATTCATATTGTCCATTCATATTGTCCATGTTTGAGTATTTGAATCCCCTCTACACATTCCCCCATATGCTTCTGGAAGAAAAGAAAACACCAACCAGTATCTTTTGCAAAACAACACATGCAAATTAAAACATCAATATAAACAATAATATAAAAATTATATATAAAATGAATCACATTCCATTTCCCCCCTTTGATTCATCACAAAATACTAACTATCACAATAATACGTAAAAATATGTGAAAAAATTGATATCTATCCATCAATACTCCATCCAGTCCCACCTGTTCATATTCATCTAGATCAGTAACAGTTAACAACGGCATCTGAGTGTTTTCTCCAGGCATCACAACTCCAACCCATCTCAATATCATAGCCTTCGCAAAAGTCAATAACAAAGTACAAAAGCAAAACATCACACACAGCGCTATCAGAGCTGCTACTAAAATCTGAACTATCACTCCTCCCACTGGGCCTAACTGATCTTGCAACCAAGCCTTCGCTGACCATCCAGCTCCTTCAGATCTACCAAACGCATCCCTTATATTCTTCAATGCATCTATAACACTAGTGATATTATCGGAACTATCGGGGATCAAAGTATAACAATCATCCCCCGTCAAGTTCATAGCCAAACATAATCCACCTTGTTTTGCTAAAATATAGTCAAGAGCCATGTCATGTTTCAACAGCGTCAGTCTGTGACTTCTTTGAGTATTTGACAGAAAGTTAAACCCTCTTATCGTTTCATTTGCAAAACCCTGCAAAGTATAGGTAATATTATCAATGTGATCTGCCAAAAATGTTACACCATACCATGGAAAAAGTCCAAGTCCCCACTTCTCTCCTAGACTTATCCTCCAATGGTAGGCTTCCAGACTATGAAATTTCGCCATGTCCCTTTTCACCCTATTTCCAAACCTAGAATCAGATTTATCTGTGTCCGGTGCTTCCCCTCTTTTAATGGTAAAAACCTCATATGGAAGCTTCAACGTCGACATGTAACAACATCCTGTCCATCCATAGGGTAAGAATATATATGCTTTATCACCACAAACCCACCAAATATCTCTAAAATTCCCAATAGTCACATTACCAGGCAAAAGCTGATCTTTCACCATCAAAGTCCTGCTCTTCTTACTAACTGGAACATAAAAAGTTACATTATATTTCTCATTACTAACCTTATGTTCATGCTTACCCAAAGTCATCATATAATCATCACAATCTGATATTCCCATAAACATACCCTTTCCATCATATGTTTTATTTGAACAAAAACAGCTTTTAGCCCTCACGGGTTTCACCTCCAATGCTTCAGGAATCGCTGTTAACTGATTTTCCTTCCGATCTAACTAATTCACATAGGGTAATTCATTTAACCAAGAACACTTAAACCTAGGCCTAAACAAATGCTTCGACAACGACATTATTGTATCTGTTAATGATTGTTGCTGATACAACAGCCATGATAAAGCATAAGATTGACACGTACTTGATAGAGGTTTAGCCACCGTCTCTAAGATTGAACCCCATGTGCCTGGTGCTGGAATTCTCAACAGACATGGACCCTCAAGATTCCTCACTGATCTTACAGAATGAGTTAACTGCTGGAACCAAAGATTCCTACCTGCCCACCCATCTTTAATTTGCAAAACAGAAGAATCAAATCAATATGCCTTCCATTTAGTTTCTCTCTTCCCTAACGAGCGGTATTGATCAGATATATCTTCTTGTCTTCCATCAAAATCAAAGAACTCATCCTGTACCTCCATGATAGTATTCTGCACTATTTCAGATGAATCTACATCATTCTCTACTACCATCTGCTCTCCTATTTCAACACTATCCTTACTACCATTCACAGCACTCTCCATCCGTATCATAAACTCCTGAGTCACTCTTACTACATCCTTTAGTTTCAGAAAAGTTGTTGTAGGTGTCTGTGTCACATTACCTAAATTTGTTATTGCCGTCGTAACATTAATCTCTTTCAAAGTTACTATTAAAATAGTTGCTTTAGTTGATGTATTAACACTTAACTATTTCCAGTGGGAAAGTGACAGATGTCCTCTGTGTATTATTTACTGTTGGAGTGGCTACTGTAATATACTTCTCCTGAACTCCTTTGGTGACTGTGGAAGCTTCAACAGACTTTAAATCTTCTATCATAAGCGTCACCTTACGAGTTACATAGCCTTTTAACCAATAATTCTTAACCGGAACAAATTTTAATGATTGCACTAAATAAGTACACATATATTCTCCCTGATCTTTCCATGTAACTGTCACACCCTGGCTCTGGGACTCATTATGTTGAGCCAGGGTGTGTTCATTCTATGTTGTTCTATGTCTATGTTGGCCAAAGTGGCTCCCAGTCAGAGGCAACGAGTGTCAGCTGTTGTGGGTTGTCTCTGATTGGGAGCCATATTTGAACTGTATGTTTTCCCTTGGGTGTTGTGGGTTTTTGTTCCGTGTCGGTATTGTTTACCGTGGACTTCACGAGTCGTGTTTTGTTTTGGTATACTTTAATTAAATAAAGTCATGTTTGTTTCACACGCTGCGCCTTGGTCTACTTCGCTTCAAGACGATCGTGACAGAAAAACCCACCATACCAAGACCAAGCAGCGTGTCCAGGAGCAGGCAGCCTGGACGTGGGAGCAGATCTTGGACGGGCAGGGGTCCTGGACCTGGGAGGAAATCCTGGCCGGCATGGATCGCCGGCCATGGAGTGAGACGGTGGAGGCGCGCCGTAGAGAGGAGTTACGGCGTGATCAGGGTCGTCGTCGGACGGTCGTGAGGCAACCCCAGAAAATTTTTAGGGGGGGGCACACGGCATGGACGACGGGGCTGACGGAGGAGAAAAGGGGGCGGATCCAGAAGGCCACCAGGCCAGGGGTACACCGCCCTGTACGTCCTGTGCGGATGCCTCACACAGAGTGTGTGAGGGTAGTCATTCAGCCAGGACGGGTGGTGGCCGCTATTCACTCCAGGCCTCCTATCCGTCTCCACAGCCCGGTTCGGCCTGTCCCTGCTCCACGCACCAAGCCTACGGTGTGCGTCGACAGCCCAGCCCGGCCTGTCCCTGCTCCACGCACCAAGCCTACGGTGTGCGTCGCCAGCCCGGTCCAGCCTGTCCCTGCTCCACGCACCAAGCCTACGGTGTGCGTCAACAGCCCAGCCCGGCCTGTCCCTGCTCCACGCACCAAGCCTACGGTGTGCGTCGACAGCCCAGCCCGGCCTGTCCCTGCTCCACGCACTAAACCTACGGTGCGCGTCGCCAGCCCGGTCCGGCCTGTTCCTGCCACCCGCACCAAGTCTACGGTGCGCGTCGCCAGCCCGGTCCGGCCTGTTCCTGCCACCCGCACCAAGCCTACGGTGTGCGTCGACAGCCCAGCCCGGCCTGTCCCTGCTCCACGCACCAAGCCTACGGTGTGCGTCGACAGCCCAGCCCGGCCTGTCCCTGCTCCACGCACTAAACCTACGGTGCGCGTCGCCAGCCCGACCCGGCCTGTTCCTGCCACCTGCACCAAGTCTACGGTGCGCGTCGCCAGCCCGACCCGGCCTGTTCCTGCCACCCGCACCAAGTCTACGGTGCGCGTCGCCAGCCCGACCCGGCCTGTTCCTGCCACCCGCACCAAGTCTACGGTGCGCGTCGCCAGCCCGACCCGGCCTGTTCCTGCCACTCGCACCAAACCTACGGTGCGCGTCGCCAGCCCGGTCCGGCCTGTTCCTGCCACTCGCACTAAGTCAGGGGTGCGAGAAGTCAGCCTGGTAAGGCCCGTTCCTCCTCCACGCATCAAGCCAGGGGTGCGAGTCGACAGACTGGACCAGGGGTACTATGGGGGGTGTATTGGAGGGTGGTGGTCAAGGCCGGAGCCAGAACCGCCGCCGAGGAGGTATGCCCGCCCAGCCCTCCCCTGGTTTGTTTAGTTGAGGCGCGGTCGCAGTCCGCGCCTTTAGGGGGGGGTACTGTCACACCCTGGCTCTGGGACTCTTTATGTTGAGCCAGGGTGTGTTCATTCTATGTGTTTATTTCTATGTTGGTAGTTCTGTTGTGTTTATTTCTAGGTTGGTCTGAGTGACTCCCAATCAGAGGCAACGAGTGTCAGCTGTTTGCTGGTTGTCTCTGATTGGGAGCCATATTTAACTGTCTGTGTTTCACTTTGGGTTTGTGGGTTTTTGTTCCGTGTTCGGTCAGTGTTACCGTGGACTTCACGAGTCGTGTTTTGTTTGTATTTAGATACTTTAACTAATTAAAGTCATGTTTGTTTCTCACGCTGCGCCTTGGTCTACTCCTTTTCAAGACGATCGTGACAGTAACATTATGCAAAATAAGTGAGCAATCACTCATAACCCTCTTCCACTTCATATCGTTGTACAAAATATACTCCCTTTGACTAGGTGAAACAGCTTCTACTTCTTGTCCTGATAACAACACTTCTTCTCCATTATTATCTCTCCACTGAACTCTAAATTTCCCTTCACCACTGTTCTCTCTCTCGTACTAACATTGAAGCTGAGCTGACTGTCCTAGAGTTCCTTCAACCCTAGTTTTCATAACTTTTTAGTCTGACTTTTTCTCCTAATTTTTTCAAAAACCATTTCACTGATTTATCCACAAATTCCTTTCCATTATCTGAGGATATGTCGATTGGGTAATCCCCACCTGCTTATGACTTCTTTACACAAAAACTTGGCAAACGATTGAGCATCTTTTAGCTTAGTTTGACATCTTATGCACCTCTTGGTGTAGGAATGTAACCAATAATTACAGTCACACCCCTGCAAACATTATTTTTCAGACAGATTGTGCACCTGCCTATGACATAGTCAATCTGTTCAAGCAAATATGGTTCCCAAAAACCATACTCCTTTGTGATCTTTCTCCTAACCTCCCCCCTTGCAACATTAGCTAACCCATGTGCTTCCTAAATCATCAGACCTATTAGATCTAGAGGCGCTACTATCAACCCCTCATGGTTTCTCCAAAGACAACAAAGGATTGCTACTCTAAGGATTTTTTCTTGTCTTCAAAACACCTGCTTTTGAAAGTCCTTCAATTTCTGGTTCAATCCCTTGGATTGCTTCATCTTTCCAAGGAGGTCTGCCTCCTGGTTGAAGTTTAACTTTCACCTCAATTGGGCTGATTTCACAAGTCCAATATCGGTACTACTTTGAGACCACAAACATTCTTGAACTTGTTGCAACATCTCCTCTTTCATAGATTTTTAATCCATCTTCACACTGCAAATATATTCATGTGTCATCCGTATAGCTTATGACTCTCCTTGTCCTTTAGCCAAAATCATTATTTTGAGAAATCACTGATCTTCACTCCTCCAAATCGCCAAATTCTCTTTCATCGGTACGAAAACAGCTTTCTCTGCTTCTGTCATCATTTCTACTATTTGCTTCTGCTCATAGCCTTCAGAAACCAACAAGGTCACATGTGGCACACTCTTCTCAATCTCAAATTCTTTATCCAGATAATCGTCTGTGTTTATCTTCATAGCTGCTCCTTGTGGTCCTAAAATTATGCAACATGAGCTGAGTTGAACTTTCTTTGGTTGATGACTCAACCATTCCCCTGAGTTCGATTGGGCAGCATTCTTAAAATACTTGAACGTACAATGAAATGGATATTCCGGAAGCCTCGCATCTGGCATATTTGCCACAATACATTTCTCCCATATCTTAGCCTGCTTCAAAAAATCTTCACTGAGATTTCCAATCCAGAATACTGAAGACGAATCCATCTCTGTCATCATCAACAATTGGTAAACCTTTTCCTTTGGCACTTCTACCAGACAGCCGTCTGGTGTACATTTTATTGTACAGTTCAACTTACACAATGCATCTACCAGTATGGTTATTGTAATTTTCTGATTTTTATAGCAGAGCTCAATTGGTTCCGTAAGAGGAATCAGCTGTTTTACTCCCTCAAATCCGATTGTCCTAATTAGTTGATTGGACATAGGGAGATGTGTAGCATCTTCAGGCCGAACGCAGGTAAAAGCAGCTCCGCTATCCGCCATCACTTCCAATGGTCGGTTGTTTATTTTCACCTCAATTGTTGGATCTTTTTCCGGTCCTGATGCTACCAGCTGACACCCCCCTTTCGGATCTTCTGGGCACCCCTAGAATCCTTGCTCCGGGCCCCTATAGGGGTTCACCGGTCCTCCAGATGATCTTGACTGGCCCCTGTATCTTCCTCTGAAATTCCCTCTGATGTTTCCTCCTGGCCCATTGCACTCACGGGCAAAGTGACCAACCTGTCCACAATTATAACACACTTCTGAAGATTGCTGGAAGTATGACTTAAATCTTCCTCCTCTTCCTCTTCCTAAGACTTCTTGTCCTCTTCCTCTCCAATTCTGTGTCTGTCCAGAGACTGGCTGTGGATATGAAACAACTGGTACCGCTATTGGTGGCTGGTACAATTGCGGTTGGAACTGGTCCGGTTGAAGCTGTGGCAGTGATTGTTGATTTGGTGCACACTGATTCTGCATAACCAAAGCTTGTTTCTTCTCCTTCTTATTCTCCACCAGTTGTATTTGATTGAGTTTTCTGAGAGTTTCTTGGTCCTGTTCTTTCTGGTTGTGTTCCTTTTTCCTGTACAGATCCACTTGATGGGCTACATGATCTGTATAGACGCCTTTTGTCATGCTTCCAAGTCCAACCACCTCTGCCAGTTTGCGCCTTACTGGTGAGGGCAGTCCCATCTGCAGTTTAGCTCTCAAAATGGACTGCTCAATTTGACTCACATCTGGATCATTTCCGGTAATATTTCTCCACACTTGATGAACTCTTGACACATAGGCTCTCTGATTTTCTTGTTGTCCTAGTGGGTCAATCAGAATGTTGTCAGGATGCACATTTGTTGGAAACGTATCTTTCAGTGCTCTCCACAGCCGATTTCTACTTGCAGCCAACAATTCAGGGTCATTCACCGCAGTCCCCACATATCTATTAAGTCCAGCTCTCTGAAAAATGTCTTCCATTTCTGGAATCCCAAGGAGATTAGCCAAAAGTATCTTAATGTCTCCTATGGCAGACTATGTTCCCACCGTAATTTCTTCCAATTTTGAAATCCAAGGATATGCTCCATCTTGAAGAGTAGGCAGCTTCTCAAGTATATCTGACATATCGGTATTTTGCAAAGGCTTATACTCTAGGTTCTGTCCTCGAATTATCACTGGCATCATCTTCTTACTTGTGCCCTCTTTCCTTGGCCTCAATGTATACTTCTTTTCCAATTCTTGGGATCCTTTTCTCAGCAGTTTTTTCTTCTGTATCTTCAGCTTCTTGAGTTGTTCTTCCAGTTCTCTTACTTCTTCTAAATTATTCGCCTTATCCAGGCATGATACGCATCGGTCTATATCTCTTTCTATTTCTTCTGTGGTAGTCATTGTAGGATAAAATCCTCTTGAATATGAAGCACCTTTAATCTCCAAATCTTTATCGTTATCTTCATCTTCACTTTCATCAGAACTAGAATATCTTGTATTCTTCTTCTTCAAACATTCATCACCCCTTCTTTCCGCTCTGGCCAACCTCCGTCTGATCACAGGGTCATATCCACCCATGATCTCTTCTGAATCACTCTGATCATCATCATCATCATCTTCAAGTTTAATCCTCCTGAACCTCACTCCACCCTTAGTTTCCAGACATCTCGTTTTCTTCTTACTTTTGGAGTTTGGATTAATCTTTATGGTCGTTTCTGCTTGTCCTCTCTCTAATATTCATTCATCTTCATCTCTGATGCAATAATCACCCTCCTGAATGATCACTGGAAGCTGAGGATAGACGTCCTTAAACTCTACTTCTTTCTCATAAGGTGGGGGTCTTTTTGCTGAATCCGTATGTGAGAAAGGTGTATTGACTTCTGCCATTAGTTTTTCTGTCACCTTCACCTCTTTTACCATTTTCTCTATACCTCTGTTTCTTTTATCGTTGGTATCTTTCATCAGTTTTTGTCCTTCATTTTCAAACAGCTTAAGAACACCCAGCTCTCTTTGTCTCTTTTCTTTACGTTGTTCCCTTTTTTCCCCTTCTTTTGATCTGCCTTATAAATTGACAGAAGCACTTTCATTATGTTGATGACGTCAGGGTTAAGAGTCCCTTCCACTGGCCATGGTTGTTCAATGTCAGGCCAACGTTTATTCCATTTTCCAGATAACCTTGCAATACCATTAACTAGAGGATTACTATTTTGTACTACATCAACAGGAGTAATTACTTTCATAGTTTTGATGTCCTTTTTCCCCATTGTAACAACTCTTTTATATTCCTTTATTGTGAAATATTTTATTATTTTAGACTATGTAGTTTTTTTATTTTTTTTTTATTAATTAATTACTTAATTAATTAATCAATCAATCAATATATATATATATATATATATATATATATATATATATATATATACAGTGGGGAAAAAGTATTTAGTCAGCTACCAATTGTGCAAGTTCTCCCACTTAAAAAGATGAGAGAGGCCTGTAATTTTCATCATAGGTACACGTCAACTATGACAGACAAATTGAGGAAAAAAATTCCAGAAAATCACATTAAAGGATTTTTTATGAATTTATTTGCAAATTATGGTGGAAAATAAGTATTTGGTCACCTACAAACAAGCAAGATTTCTGGCTCTCACAGACCTGTAACTTCTTCTTTAAGAGGCTCCTCTGTCCTCTACCCGTTACCTGTATTAATGGCACCTGTTTGAACTTGTTATAAGTATAAAAGACACCTGTCCACAACCTCAAACAGTCACACTCCAAACTCCACTATGGCCAAGACCAAAGAGCTGTCAAAGGACACCAGAAACAAAATTGTAGACCTGCACCAGGCTGGGAAGACTGAATCTGCAATAGGTAAGCAGCTTGGTTTGAAGAAATCAACTGTGGGAGCAATTATTAGGAAATGGAAGACATACAAGACCACTGATAATCTCCCTCGATCTGGGGCTCCACTCAAGATCTCACCCCGTGGGGTCAAAATGATCACAAGAACTGTGAGCAAAAATCCCAGAACCACACGGGGGGACCTAGTGAATGACCTGCAGAGAGCTGGGACCAAAGTAACAAAGCCTACCATCAGTAACACACTACGCCGCCAGGGACTCAAATCCTGCAGTGCCAGACGTGTCCCCCTGCTTAAGCCAGTACATGTCCAGGCCCGTCTGAAGTTTGCTAGAGTGCATTTGGATGATCCATAAGAGGATTGGGAGAATGTCATATGGTCAGATGAAACCAAAATATAACTTTTTGGTAAAAACTCAACTCGTCGTGTTTGGAGGACAAAGAATGCTGAGTTGCATCCCCCATACCTACTGTGAAGCATGGGGGTGGAAACATCATGCTTTGGGGCTGTTTTTCTGCAAAGGGACCAGGACGACTGATCCGTGTAAAGGAAAGAATGAATGGGGCCATGTATCGTGAGATTTTGAGTGAAAACCTCCTTCCATCAGCAAGGGCATTGAAGATGAAACGTGGCTGGGTCTTTCAGCATGACAATGATCCCAAACACAACACCCGGGCAACGAAGAAGTGGCTTCGTAAGAAGCATTTCAAGGTCCTGGAGTGGCCTAGCCAGTCTCCAGATCTCAACCCCATAGAAAATCTTTGGAGGGAGTTGAAAGTCCATGTTGCCCAGCGACAGCCCCAAAACATCACTGCTCTAGAGGAGATCTGCATGGAGGAATGGGCCAAAATACCAGCAACAGTGTGTGAAATCCTTGTGAAGACTTACAGAAAACGTTTGACCTGTGTCATTGCCAACAAAGGGTATATAACAAAGTATTGAGAAACTTTTGTTATTGACCAAATACTTATTTTCCACCATAATTTGCAAATAAATTCATTAAAAATCCTACAATGTGATTTTCTGGATTTTTTTTCTCATTTTGTCTGTCATAGTTGACGTGTACCTATGATGAAAATTACAGGCCTCTCTCATCTTTTTAAGTGGGAGAACTTGCACAATTGGTGGCTGACTAAATCCTTTTTTCCCCACTGTATATACAAATCTTATTTTTTTTGCATTTATTTTACCAATTTATTAATTAGTGGCAATCTTACCACATCCGATCAGGAAAAGTAAAGGAAAGTAGTCAACTTCAGAGCAATCCAAAAAAGAAAGACCTGTAATCCAGCAACACTACAGCACTCACAAACCAATTGCTTAATAAGCACCCAATGACCTTCATTTTACAGAATAATGTCAGTGCTCGATTTCCAACACAACTCTAATCAAACCAACTCATGTACAAAAAACTCCAATATGCAATTACATCAATTGATCAGTCTGTTGCCAAGTCCCTGTCAAATTGTCACAACATGAAATATGCTAGGCACACAAAATATCCTGTATGGGAAGGTAAGTTTTGTAAACAGAACAGTACTGGCCTTAATTTGACTGGATCCGTTGCAGCCCACCCTGTCGCGTGATGTACTTGTCAGCACCTCCTCTCTCTCTCTGTCTCCTCCTTCTCGTCTCTCATATGACAGAAGAACAAAGGAACAGACAATAATTTAGTATTTTATGCACTCACTGGGTTATTTCAACCATGCAATACTCCTCTGTTCACATTCGCGCTAACATTTTACATTTACATTTTAGTCATTTAGCAGACGCTCTTATCCAGAGCGACTTACAGGAGCAATTAGGGTTAAGTGCCTTGCTCAAGGGCACATTTACGTCATTTAGCAGACGCTCTTATCCAGAGCGACTCACAAATTGGTGCATTTACCCTATAGCCAGTGGGATAACCACTTTTTTTTTAAAAAATGTGGGGGGGGGGTAGAAGGATTACTTTATCCTATCCCAGGTATTCCTTAAAGAGGTGGGGTTTCAAATGTCTCCGGAAGGTGGTGAGTGACTCCGCTGTCCTGGCGTCGTGAGGGAGCTTGTTCCACCATTGGGGTGCCAGAGCAGCGAACAGTTTTGACTGGGCTGAGCGGGAACTATGCTTCCGCAGAGGAAGGGGAGCCAGCAGGCCAGAGGTGGATGAACGCAATGCCCTCGTTTGGGTGTAGGGACTGATCAGAGCCCGAAGGTACAGAGGTGCCGTTCCCCTCACTGCTCCATAGGCAAGCACCATGGTCTTGTAACGGATGCGAGCTTCAACTGGAAGCCAGTGGAGTGTGCGGAGGAGGGGGTGACGTGAGAGAACTTGGGAAGGTTGAACACCAGACGGGCTGCGGCATTCTGGATGAGTTGTAGGGGTTTAATGGCACAGGCAGGGAGGCCAGCCAACAGCGAGTTGCAGTAGTCCAGACGGGAGATGACAAGTGCCTGGATTAGGACCTGTGCCGCTTCCTGTGTAAGGCAGGGTCGTACTCTCCGAATGTTGTAGAGCATGAACCTGCAGGAGCGGGTCACCGCCTTGATGTTAGCGGAGAACGACAGGGTGTTGTCCAGGGTCACGCCAAGGCTCTTCGCACTCTGGGAGGAGGACACAACGGAGTTGTCAACCGTGATGGCGAGATCATGGAACGGGCAGTCCTTCCCCGGGAGGAAGAGCAGCTCCGTCTTGCCAGGGTTCAGCTTGAGGTGGTGATCCGTCATCCATACTGATATGTCTGCCAGACATGCAGAGATGCGATTCGCCACCTGGTTATCAGAAGGGGGAAAGGAGAAGATTAGTTGTGTATCGTCAGCGTAGCAATGATAGGAGAGGCCATGTGAGGATATGACAGAGCCAAGTGACTTGGTGTATAGGGAGAAAAGGAGAGGGCCTAGAACTGAGCCCTGGGGGACACCAGTGGTGAGAGCACGTGGTGCGGAGACAGCTTCTCGCCACGCCACTTGGTAGGAGCGACCGGTCAGGTAGGACGCAATCCAGGAGTGAGCCGCGCCGGAGATGCCCAGCTCGGAGAGGGTGGAGAGGAGGATCTGATGGTTCACAGTATCAAAGGCAGCAGACAGGTCTAGAAGGACAAGAGCAGAGGAGAGAGAGTTAGCTTTAGCAGTGCGGAGAGCCTCCGTGACACAGAGAAGAGCAGTCTCAGTTGAATGACCAGTCCTGAAACCTGACTGGTTTGGATCAAGAAGGTCATTCTGAGAGAGATAGCAAGAGAGTTGGCTAAAGACGGCACGCTCAATAGTTTTGGAAAGAAAAGAAAGAAGGGATACTGGTCTGTAGTTGTTGACATCAGTGGGATCGAGTGTTGGTTTTTTGAGAAGGGGAGCAACTCTCGCTCTCTTGAAGACGGAAGGGACATGGCCAGCGGTCAAGGATGAGTTGATCAGCGAGGTGAGGTAGGGGAGAAGGTCACCGGAGATGGTCTGGAGAAGAGAGGGGGGGATGGGGTCAAGCGGGCAGGTTGTTGGGCGGCCTGCAGTCACAAGTCGCAGGATTTTATCTGGAGAGAGAGGGGAGAAAGAAGTCAAAGCATAGGGTAGGGCAGTGTGAGTAGGACCAGCAGTGTCATTAGACTTAACAAACGAGGATCGGATGTCGTCAACCTTCTTTTCAAAGTGATTGACGAAGTCATCCACAGAGAAAGAGGAGGGGGGGGGGGATTCAGGAGGGAGGAAAATGTGGCAAAGAGCTTCCTAGGGTTAGAGGCAGATGCTTGGAATTTAGAGTGGTAGAAAGTGGCCTTAGCAGCAGAAACAGATGAAGAAAATGTAGAGAGGAGGGAGTGAAAAGATGCCAGGTCGGCAGGGAGTTTAGTTTTCTTCCATTTCCGCTCCGCTGCCCGGAGCTCTGTTCTGTGAGCTCGCAATGAGTCATCAAGCCACGGAGCTGGAGGGGAGGACCGAGCCGGCCGGGAGGATAGGGGACACAGAGAGTCAAAGGATGCAGAAAGGGAGGAGAGGAGGGTTGAGGAGGCAGAATCAGGAGATTGGAGGGAGAAGGATTGAGCAGAGGGAAGAGATGATAGGATGGAAGAGGAGAGAGTAGTGGGAGAGAAATAGTAGCGCTAAGAAATAAGCAAACAGCTTAACTCAGGAATATTATAGATAGCTCAATAACATTTTATTTTATTTATTTTTTATCCGTCAACATATCTCTAATTTATCAATTCAATAGGTCTCAATCAAATAGTTTCATCGTTAAGCAACAGCCGATTTAACAAACAGAATACTTTATTAGTGTGTAAGTCTCCCCCTCCTTCTCTGTCTGCTCTGAGTCTGCGTCTCCCAGCAGCTCAGTGCAGGCAGGGGAGTGGCATATTTGCTCTACGTAACTCTAAACTCATAAAATCCCACGCATGCGTAGTTCATTCACCAGTGCGATTTCAGAGTGAGAAGAGCTCCCAAGCAGCTCTCTCCAAGCTAAACAACAGAAAGTAGACAGACCAGCTATCCCTTTGTTTTTTCCCCCAACAGACAAACAGTAACACTTAACAGAACTCACAAACCAACACAAAACATAGAACACAAATCCTACTTTGAAGTTTCTTAACTTCACTTATCCTAATCTGCAGATTTATAGTTATTTTCTTATCCATTACAAAACATCTCTATACACTCTTAAAACTCCTCCCTGTAGGCTCATGATTTTCTAATAGTTAGTAAACGTTCTCTGTAGCTCAGCTGGTAGAGCACGGCGCTTGTAACGCCAAGGTAGTGGGTTCGATCCCCGGGACCACCCATACACAAAAAAATGTATGCACGCATGACTGTAAGTCGCTTTGGATAAAAGCGTCTGCTAAATGGCATATTATTATTTATTTTATTATTATAGAGACTCATAAGATTTTTTACCTTAACGTCCTTCCAGCGGGCTCATATATAGTTAACAATTATTAACGTTCTCACCAACGGAGACTCATAAGATTTTTTTACCTTAACTTACATATTTCCTTACCAAAAACAAAAACCCCTGTTCTCAACCAAAACATATATATGTATGTATCTCTAACATAAATCTTATCCTAACATGAAAAGACACACAGTTTAAACACAACAGAGACGTCTTTATTTTTTATTTTATTTTTCTCCCCCACACACACACACACACACAGTTTAAGAGGCTTATATCCGTTCCTACGGACCTCTAAGGCAGCATTCTACCCCCATCGCGCCGTTTTTTCATTGTTCCTAAATTTATGCTACCTCGAGTTTGCAGATATTCAAAATGAGAGGTTACATCGAACATATACCTCGTCAACTATAAGT
This sequence comes from Coregonus clupeaformis, assembly GCF_020615455.1. Classification (NCBI taxonomy): domain Eukaryota; kingdom Metazoa; phylum Chordata; class Actinopteri; order Salmoniformes; family Salmonidae; genus Coregonus; species Coregonus clupeaformis. Next base: position 297,698 of record NC_059202.1, on the reverse strand, counting down.
CGAGCGGTAACTTGCAACCGAATGTATCTACCACAAACTCCAGTCCCCGGAACTGACCTAAAAACAACCTAATGGGTTTTCAGGATTTTCGGCCCATCCTAATGATCGCCTCGTTTGAGGGCCTGCCATAGATCCGCGATGTCCTAATTTGTATACATTTTCCTTGGCCTTATTCCTTCATTCTATTATTTTTAAATTTTCCTCAAGCAAAATATCCCTGTGTCCAGTATTATCAATACCTATAGACACTCCCCCCTGTTTGCGTTGCTTCCAACGCAAATACATTTAGAAATTTAGAACGGACTCTTATCCCACAGCAAATAACAGCAAAATGCACACATAAGTCTTTCAAACGGTACATCTCCCCAGGGCACACACCCACATAAGCAAACGAACCGACCAGCGCACAAAATTGTGAGAAATCTCACCTTATGTGCCGGCGTCTTGATAGGGAGTCACTTCGTAGCTCAGGAATGGAATGCTGGAGAGACGCAACACGTCCCAAAGGTCCTCGTCGCCATTCTGTGGTACCTAAATAATTATGCTAATTATGCTGTGAGAACAAGGAATCCGCTGACACTGTACTTTGATTATAAAGGTTTATTATATCAAAAGATTTCAGCGTCAATTTACAGACATCTGGAGAACAACGGCCCAATCTCTTAATATGTTGTTACTACCCGTCCTTTGTTTCAACCATGGTATTTATATCCTATGCCCTATGTAACATAATATGGGTGTTTTCCCATAAACCAATCCCAGGAGGCCACCTAACAGACTTCCTCTAACACACCATTTGCAAACATCAACAAAGTCATAAACTGTTTAGACACTACACAAGTACACATGAATTCAGATGTTTCCAAGCTGCATAGGAATCATGTTCTTTCAAACTAACCAAGTTGTTTAACATATCCCAGATTTGGCCGTTTGCCAAATTTTGCCAGTAAATCCAGATTTTGTGAGTTAGATAAGGTAATTAATTTAAAGTACTGTATGACATGGTTTTATTTTATTATGCTTCTATTCTTTTATGAAAATAACAACTGCAAACTTTGAAAAATCTCAGTCAATATGGCCCACATTGTCTGTCATTTTGTAGCGATGCCTAATCTTGAGTGTCAACACTAACATACTGCTGTGTGTGTCTAGGAGTGGACATGACCCCCATAGAAGACTTGGTCAGAGACACAGATCCCTGGTCAGACTGGAGACCTGAGAGACTGAGGGAGACCCCAACAGCAGACGAAGAGGAGGGTGAAGAACCCACTGCAACCCACCCTGAAGAGAGGAGGGAGGAAGAGGGGTGGAGCGAGCAAGGACTAACTCCAGAGACAAGGGCAGGAGAGCACGAGGGCCAGGAGGAAGAGCGAGGGATGGAGGAAGAGGAAGAGACAATGCTGGTTGGAGGGCTTGATTACAGAGAGGTGGAGAAGAAAATATTTGAAAATGGGGAGATAGAAGCTGATGAGGAACAAGAAGAGGAGGAGGAGAGAAGAGATAATGGAGAGGGGAGAAATGAAGAAGGGATTAGATCAGATGATGAGGAGAGAGAGGGTAAGGAACAGAGAGCAGATGGAGGAGAGGAGAAACTAGAGGAAGACCTGAGAGTGGCGGAAGTTAAAGAACCCAGTGTAGATCAAAGCGAGGGAGACTACTTAGTTGTTACACACTTAGACCTCCCCCCTCCAACCAGCACTTCCTCCTCTCCTGTAGAAAAAGTAATGGACACTCCACCTGTCAATCAAGCTATCAACGAACCCATGTCCCCTCCCCCTGCAGCTATGCCTGTCCCACTTTATGATGTCACTCATCCACCTGCCACTCAACATGGCCCTCCCCCAATTACACACTTCATCACCTCTCAAGTTCCAGAGTCTGCCTCTCATGCTCTCGCTCAACCTGCCAGTCATAGCCAAGACCCGGCTCCAGAGGCAGAGGAGGCCATCTCATTGGTGGAGAGTGAGCTCATTATGGTTCAGAGTGTGACTGACAGCTCCCAGACCAACCTCAGGGAGGGGGAGAGTTTTGTTTCCCAGGCGATGGAGGTCAGAGTTGGCCCAATTGTCAAGGTTTCAATCAACCACAATCAGGCTGAGAGGACCAGCATTGTCTTTCTCAAAAAGACAGAAAATACAGTCAAGCAGCTAAAGTCTACAGCCAAACCAAAACAAGCAAACCCTACACCCAAACCGCAACAGGCAAAACCCACAGCCAAGGAGCTGCAACCTACAGCCAAACCAAAAGAGATGATAAAACCAACAGCCAAACCCAAAGTGACGATACAGACAAACCATACACCCAAAACACTAGACACAAAGCCTACACCCAAAACACTACAGACAAACTCCACACCCAAAACACAACAGACAAACCATACACCCAAAACACAACTGACAAAACCTACACCCGAAACACAACTGACAAAACCCACACCCAAAACACTACAGACAAAACCTACTCCCAAAACACTACAGGCAAAACCTACACCCAAAACACTAAAGACAAAACCTACACCCAAAACACTACAGGCTAAACCTACACCCAAAACACTACAGACAAAACCTACACCCAAAACACTACAGACAAAACCTACACCCAAAACACAACAGACAAAACCTACACCAAACCAGCAGTGCCAAAACCCAGAATGAAGCCGACCCAGACCACCAAGGGCCTCAAGACAAAGACAGGGAAACAACAAAAGAAAGACAAGAAAAATGAGAGGAAAGGTAAACCTCTGAAAAAGGACAAAAAACTAAAGAGACAAAACAGGAGAAGAAGGAGGGCACAAATCCAGCATACTTCCCCTACTTCAAAGATAACTACTGTCCCACGGAGTGTGCCTGCTATGGACGGTGAGATGTTGTCTGATTAAATCAGGCTTACTATTGCCCATTTGTAATTAATGATATTTTATCATTAAGTTATTTCCATATTGCCACAATCTTATTTAATCACCCAAACCATTTTGTATATTAATGTTTGTTGTGTGTATAATGTATGTGTCTTTACAGGTCCACATTAATTATTCCAATGTATTCTATTGTCCTCTTTCCCAGAGTGGTCCAGTGTTCCGACAAGGGGGTGGAGAATGTTCCGTACGGCATCCCTTACAACTCCCGCTACATCCTCCTGATGAACAACCGCATCGACGGCATTCAGCTGGACCTGCTCAATGTGTACCTGTCCATGGAGTTCCCGGTGCTCAGCAACAACCGGCTAACAGACGGCTCCATCGAGGGGGCCTTTGAGGGCATCCCGGCTCTGAGGCACCTCTATCTGGACCGGAACCTACTGGAAAGCGTGCCCACAGACCTGCCCGCCTCCCTAGAAGAGCTGCATCTAGATAACAACCAGCTGAACGTGATGTCTGAGGGGGCCTGGGCCCACTGCCCCGGCCTGCTGGTCCTCAGCCTCAGCAACAACAGCCTGGGGAATGGGAACGATACTCTCCCTGCCAGTGTGCTCTCGCCTCTGGCTAGCCTGCGCACCCTCAGCCTGGACCGCAACCGGCTGGCCTCAGTGCCTTTGGGCTTGCCACTATCTATCAGGGAGTTGTACCTCCGCGGAAACCTTATCCAGAAGTTCCCAGGGGAGGCCTTCATGGGTACCTCAGAGCTGGTGATTCTGGATCTGAGCGCTAACCGGCTAACCATCCATGGCCTGCTCAGGGATTACCTCCTCAAAGCCACCCACCTGGAGAGCCTCAACTTAGAGGGCAACCAGCTCAAGAAAGTACCCCGCCACCTCCCCTCTTCCCTCAAAACCCTCAACCTGGAGGGCAACCTCATCTCCTCCGTGGGCAAAGCCTCCTTCCTCCACCTCTCCCACCTGGAGCACCTGGGCCTGGCCAGGAACAAGATCGCCAGGGTGGCCTTGGGGGCCTTCAGGGCGCTGCCCGTCCTGCACCAGCTGGACCTGTGTCACAACGCCCTGCGCCAGGTGCCCAGGCAGCTGCCCCGGGGGCTCCACTTGGTGGCACTCACACACAACAAGATCCACTCAGTGCCCCGCGACGCCTTCTGCTGGGGGGGTTCAGACCCCGACCTCAGCAGCCTGGTGCGGGTGCAGCTGGAGCACAACCTCATAGACCTGGGCCACCTGGACGCAAAAGCCTTCCACTGCCTCAGAGGCTTCCAGGTGGTACACTTCTACAGAGCTGCAGTCTATAGGATCCTGCAGGACTGCGGTCATACTGTAAATATAGATTGTAAACAATCCCACCGCTGAAACCAAATTGCAGTGTTTTTTCTGCTCAACCTGAAAGTCCATTGGGCTCCAACATGGCGGTAAAATGTTCTACAATACATATAGAGAAACAAACATTATCATGTCAGGAACTGATTTTGATTCAACATTACAAGATACCTATGCAAGATGGCCAGTTGAGTGAACTTGGATCTCAATGGGGATAGCTATACTGTATGTTGCTGCTTTGGATAAAGCTGTGATTGATGGAAGCTGTGATACTGTATGTGTTCAGAGAAAATACTTTTTTGAAGTCTTTGTGAAAAGACTATGGCCTACATAAAGGTCAACATAATTTTCTCTACTTTTGCATATTTTTGATACTGAATGTTCTCAGATCTTCAACCAAAACCTAATATTAGATAAAGGGAACCTGAGTGAACAAAATAACACAACAATGACATACCTATTTCATTTCTTTCATAAACAAAGTTATGCAACACCCAATGCCCCTGTGTGAAAAAGTCATTGCCCCCTTACACTCAGTAACTGGCTGTGCTACCTTTAGCTGCAATGACTCCAACCAAACACTTCCTGTAGTTGTTGATCAGTCTCTCACCTCGCTGTGGAGGAATTGGGTGTATGTTCTGCCCACTCTTCCATGCAGAACTGCTGTAACTCAGTGAAATTTGTGGGTTTTCAAGCATGAACTGCTCATTTCAGGTCCTGCCACAACATCTCAATTAGGATTAGGTCTGGACTTTGACTAGGCCATTCCAAAACTTCAAGTTGCTTTTTAGCCATTTTCATGTAGACTTGATTGTGTGTTTTGGATCATTGTCTTGCTGCATGACCCAGCTGTGCTTCAGCTTCAGCTCACAGACGGATGGCCTGACATTCTCCTGTAGAATTCTCTGATACAGAGCAGAATTCATGGTTCCTTCTATTACGGCAAGTCATCCAGGTCCTGAGGCAGCAAAGAATCCAAAGAGTTGACTCAAGTTTGCCAAAAAGCACCTGGAAGCACCTGGAAGCACCTGGATGATCATCAAGACTCTATGGACAGATGATTCAAAAGTATAACTTTTTGGGCGACATGGGTCCCATTACGCCTGGCGAAAACCAAACACTGAATTCCACAGTAAGAACCTCATACCAACGGTCAAGCATGGTGGTGGTGGTGTGATGGTTTGGGGATGCTTTGCTGCCTCAGGACCTGGATGACTTTCCTTAATATAAGGAACCATGAATTCTGCTCTGTATCAGATAATTCTACAGGAGAATGTCAGACCATCCGTCTGTGAGCTGAAGCTGAAGTGCAGCTGGGTCATGCAGCAAGACAACGATCCAAAACACACAATCAAGTCTACATGAAAATGTCTAAAAAGCAACACATTTGAAGTTTTGGAATGGCCTAGTCAAAGTTCAGACCTAATCCCAATTGAGATGTTGTGGCAGGACTTGAAACGAGCAGTTCATGCTTGAAAACCCACAAATGTCGCTGAGTTACAGCAGTTCTGCGTGGAAGAGTGGGCTAAGATTCCTCCACAGCGATGTGAGAGACTGGTCAACAACTACAGGAAGCATTTGGTTGGAGTCATTGCAGCTAAAGGTGGCACAACCAGGTACTGAGTGTAAGGGGGCAATTACTTTCTCATACAGGGGCATTGGGTGTTGCATAACTTTGTTTATGAAATAAATGAAATAAGTATGTAATTGTTGTGTTGTTTTGTTCACACAGGTTCCCTTTATCTACAGTGAGGGAAAAAAGTATTTGATCCCCTGCTGATTTTGTACGTTTGCCCACTGACAATGACATGATCAGTCTATAATTTTAATGGTAGGTTTATTTGAACAGTGAGAGACAGAATAACAACAAAAAAATCCAGAAAAACGCATGTAAAAAATGTTATAAATTTATTTGCATTTTAATGAGGGAAATAAGTATTTGACCCCCATGCAAAACATGACTTAGTACTTGGTGGCAAAACCCTTGTTGGCAATCACAGAGGTCAGACGTTTCTTGTAGTTGGCCACCAGGAATGCACACATCTCAGGAGGGATTTTGTCCCACTCCTCTTTGCAGATCTTCTCCAAGTCATTCAGGTTTCGAGGCTGACATTTGGCAACTCGAACCTTCAGCTCCCTCCACAGATTTTCTATGGGATTAAGTTCTGGACATCCTCACTGTACATATGAGGTTTTGGTTGAAGATCTGATAACATTCAGTATCAAAAATATGCAAAAATAGAGAAAATCAGAAAGGGGGCAAATACCTTTTCACGGCACTGTATATTCTGTCAGCTCTATCTTAGCAATCTTATCATTGGATCACTTGTTAGCTAAATGTGTTTCTATTTAATATTATTAAGTGATTTCAGTAAAAGTGCCATTGTTTTCTAGCCTGTTAGTGGTCTGGAAGAGTCTCTCTTCTGGAAGAGTGTGAATTGGCAAGTAAATGGTAAAACAACTCGATTTCAACTCAAGTCGGCCTAATTCGGCCAAGAAACAATGGCACAGTCTAGGAAACATTTCTGCCTGTGCAAAATCGTTTTCTCCAAAAGCCCTTTATTAATTTCCTAAACAAAACCACCTCCAGATACTTTTCATAAGAGGGCTGTGATAATATATGACTGCACTGCCTATCGTTATTTAAGCTGGAAATGTGTTTATCTGAAAGCAAGTTAATTTTCTGGGTAAGAGCTTGGCCGTGCTGTACGCCAAATCCTTGGCTTGGCTGCTAGTTATTGTTGGATAGAGATGTTTTTCAGAGGGCACCACTTGTTTTTTTCACACCTCATAATGGCCTCTCCAGTCCAAGTTCTCTCCACTTCCTGTAAACAAGTTAATCAGAGATTTGTTTTTTATATAAAATGTGTATGCAGCCATGTCTCTGGTGATGAACTGTGCACCAAAATGATCAAACTTCCTGGGTGAATACCACATTCAAATGTGAGTTTCTTGATTAGAGAATATGCTTTACCCTGTAGCAATGGTGGATAACTGTTTTGTACATTGCAAATGTATCCATGACTGGATGTTGATATGTGACATTAACAAGTCAATATTGTTGAATAGAGATGCATTTGGATTCAGAAAACAATTTGATGTTATCAATTGGTGGATTTCTTGTATCAGACCCATTGTTCTCTATTTGCATTAAGCCATGGCAATACTCCTCATGTGACTGGTTAGTTCACTCAGCCTTAAAGATGCATTCTCTAACTTTTGTATCATTTCAGGCAGTAGTTTTGAAAGGGGTGCTCACGAGCCAAAAGTGGTCCCTGTTTTTTGTGTACTACGTCATCCAATTCTGTACTATGTCATACATTTTGTGTGATATTTTACACATTTTGCAATTTGTACAATATCAAACTAATTTTGCAATATGTGTGACATGTTACAAATTCAATTCGTACCGTATGTTATGAATTTGGATCCCGGAGTACATTAGTTAATGTTGCTGTGTTGTTTTTATGATTATTTTTACATTGAATAGGCACAGTACTCTCCATATAACTCCTGAGTACTTGTAATATTTTCTATTGAAATGTGCTTGGATGTATGGCCACTAGATGTCAGTAACATATAAAGGGAAAGAGAATGAAGTAACAGGTAACACCCTAACTGTATGCAATGAATACGTTTATGATCAACTTACATAAACAGAACATTCAGAGGCAGATTTGGCCCTGCTGAAGTAGCCAAATATAAAATTGCTGCAATTAAAATTCAAGGAAGTTTATTTTTGGCTGAAGAAAGTAACTTAGGCAAACACCTACTCTGTAATCAAAAATGTATGCACGCACGACTGTAAGTCGCTTTGGATAAAAGCGTCTGCTAAATGGCATATTATTATTATTATTTATTATTAATGCTTGGTCTCTCTCCCTCTCTCATACATATGTATATACACACACTAAGTCAGCTACCATTTTACATTTTAGTCATTTAGCAGATGCTCTTATCTAGAGCGACTTACAATATTGAGTCCTTACATTTTCATACTGGTCCCCCTTGGGAATCAAACCCACAACCCTGGCGTTGCAAGCGCCATGCACTACCAAATGAGCTACATGGGACATGAAGGCCTTTCACAGAGTAGTGACAGCTTGTGATCCTCCTTTTCAATAAAGTGAGAGTATTTACTATTTACACCACAATAGATAATGGAGGGGTAAAAAGAAGGGCTGAATAGTAGAGAGAAATTATGATACACAGAATATAATCGAGAGAGGGGAGTGAGGTGTTTGGTGCTCTCTCTCTCTCTCTCTCTCTCTCTCTCTCTCTCTCCCTAGTAACATTGCTCAGCTACGTGGCAGTGCACCCATAAGGCCTGTGAAAGAGGAGGAGGAGGAGACGGAGGAGGGGGAGGGGGATGAGCGAGGGAGGGAAGGAGAATGAAAGGCAGAGGGAGGCCAGGACCAGGCCAGGTTCCAGACTTCATTTTCTCCTACCGGGCCCGGAGGAGAGCCGCTTTTGGCAAGCCTGGGGTTCACCAGCACCTCCCTACGGTCCAGCAGGACCTCCACCCCCCACCCCGCTCTCACAACACTACATGTCTACCTGACGCCACTACCCCCTTCCCTCTTCCCCCTTTCTCTCTCTCTGTATCTCTTGGTCTCTCTCTTTCTCCCTTTCCCTTTCTCTCTCTGAATCTCTAACCCTCCCTGTTTGACTCCTCCCATTTCCCTCTCCCTTCTTTCCCCATCCCTCTCTGTCTTTCCCTCTCTGTCTTTCCCTCTCTGTCTTTCCCTCTCTGTCTTTCCCTCTCTGCCTCCCTCTTAGATCACAGATCTTAGATGACATGTGTCAGGCTTGCAGGTGTGTTTGTGTGTGTGTGTGATTTGTGTGTGTGCATGCGTGTGTATGTGTATGAGCATGTATTTACACATGTATGTTTTTATCTATCTCGGTTATTAACAGCATAGCACACCTGAGGCATGTGAGTTGGTCTCAAGCTGGAGTCTGACCCATAATGTCAGCAGCCTCTAGCTTCAGTCATGACTTGTTGTGACATGAGCACAGCGCTAAAAGGTTGCTTTCTGAAGGGCTGCTTATTTGTGTACCTCTCTGTGGTTCTCTGTTGGACTCTGACTGCCAGGCTTATCACCACGTGAGATTAGTAGTGAAAGGTGCAGGCTGGCATCTCAAAATAACTATTTGTTTGTCTGGCTGCCCTATCTGTCTGTCTGTCTGTCTGTCCTCTCTGTCTGTCTGTCTGTCTGTCTGTCTGTCTGTCTGTCTGTCTGTCTGCCATATCTGTCTGTCTGTCTGTCTGTCCTCTCTGTCTGCCCTGTCTGTCTGTCCTCTCTGTCTGTCTGTCTGTCTGTCTGTCTGTCTGTCTGTCTGCCATATCTGTCTGTCTGTCTGTCTGTCTGTCCTCTCTGTCTGCCCTGTCTGTCTGCCCTCTCTGTCTGGCTGACTGGCTGGCTGCCCTATCTGTCTGTCTGTCTGTCTGTCTTTCTGTATTTCCTACTGTTGGTCAAATCTCTTCTGATCTATCCATCTGGTCAGTCATCCATTTGTGTGTCAGTCTATTTCTGACTGTCTGTCTTTCCATCTGTCCACCTGTCTGTATGTTCCACCTCTCTATACCTATCCATCTGTTCATTTTTCCAGTCTATTTATATCCGTCTGTCCATCTGTCTTCCCATATGTCCTTCTGTCTGGGTGTTTTTGTCAGCCAGTCTACCTGTATGTATGTCTGTTGGTCAGTCCAACTGTCCATCCATCCACATTGGCTATTTGTCTCTCCGTCCGTATATCTATCTGTCCATCTGTTTGATCATAAACTTGCCTGTCTGTCAGACATTTTCTTTCTGTTAGACAGAACAAAGAGAGCTGTGGTGGGTCTTTGTCTCTGTTGTCCCAGCCTAAACCATAACACCATCAATCTCTGACTGCACCTGAGCTGGAAGGAGCTAGAGAGGGCTTTAGAGTGTGTTTGAATATGAACCCAATGTGTGAAGTCTTGGGCCATTATATTCTTTAATGTCTTGATTTAATCTTGGATTTAATATTCATTTGGTTGATTTAGATAAATTGCCTTGGTTTAGAGAGGTTCAAAGATGTTAGATTTTTTTCTTTGCCATACAAGTTTATCATTCATCCCTGTTTTACCCACCCTTTCCTGCACTAAGGCTCAGCATGAATAGGCGTTGACAGAATGGTACATGTTGCAATAAGAGATTTGGTGACAGATTTGGATGACAAAAATCCATGATAAAGATAAATTCAGCTGGAGTGACAACTGGACAATATAAGGCTTGATTGTTTAAATCACTCAATACGGCTGATCCTAGATCATGTGATGAATCATTACAGTACAGTGCAGTACAACAAGGCCAAGAACATTCCACTAACCACTGGACATGATGTAGTAGCGTAACGAATAAGGCAATACTCTGTTTTCTGATACTCTATCAACAAACTCATAGCCTAGTATAGATGTATTTGGTGCAGACTGCAACTCTATTGACATGCAACAACATAGTTATTCAGCCACTCTAGCAGTAGAACGTACATATTTGACCCTGGACAAAATGTAACAGTTTGTTGTTTCCCACTGGGCACAGACGTCAATTCAACCTCTATTCCACGTTTGTTCAACGTAATTTCATTGAAATTAAGTGGAAACAACGTTGATTCAACCGGTGTGTGCCCAGTGGGTTGCTAGTAAATATCTATATCATCTATAGAGGATGTTGAAATGAAGTTTAACTTGTAGAGAATAAAGTGACAATGATGTCAATACAGATACTCACTGACCACAAATAGGCTGAACAGGGATCCAGCTGAACAGAGAGAGAGAGAGAGAGAGAGAGAGAGAGAGAGAGAGAGAGAGAGAGAGAGAGAGAGAGAGAGAGAGAGAGAGAGAGAGAGAGAGAGAGAGAGAGAGAGAGAGAGAGAGAGAGAGAGAGAGACTGAGACAGAGACAGACAGAGAGAGACAGAGAGAGAGAGAGAGAGAGAGAGAGAGAGAGAGAGAGAGAGAGAGAGAGAGAGAGAGAGAGAGAGAGAGAGAGAGAGAGAGGATATTAAACCACACCCTTGGAGATAAGTCAGTCAGACAGACAGAGACACAGACAGACAGACAACAGAGAGAGAGAGAGAGAGAAAAAAAGAGAGAGAGAGAGAGAGAGACGCTATACTTCCTCTGTCAATGTGATGCTTGGCGGCTCGCTGTGTTAGGAGGAATGAGTGTTCATCCTTACAAGGCGTTGAAAAGTTTGATTTACTGAATATCTCTTTAATGACCAATAAACAACATTAACACTTATTATAGCAATGTGTTCACTGAACACTGATACCCAATGCCTTAAAGCAGGGGTGTCAAACTTATTCCTATCTTCCTGTTTGCAGGTTTTTGTTTTTTCCTTGAGACCTATTGACCTAGACAACCAGGTTAGGGGAGTTCCTTACTAATTAGTGACCTTAATTCATTAATCAAGTACAAGGGAGGACTGAAAACCCTCAGACACTCAGCCCTCCGTGGAATGAGTTTGACATGTGGTTTAAAGTATTAAGAATTAAAAAGGATGTTAGTTTGAAGCTCACGTTGATGGTTTTGATTGACACTGGGTGTGTTTAATGTCTCGCCTCTCTCATAGACAGTAATTGGATAATTGGAAGTGGTGGTCAAAGCGGTACATCTCCCTCCTACACACACACACACACACAGACTTTGGTATATATCTTCAGTAACAGATACTGCTATTGCATGAGCGAGAGGGAGATGGCGCTTGAGTCAGCAGAGAGAAAGCAAAGAGAGAGAGAGAGAGAGAGAGAGAGAGAGAGAGAGAGAGAGAGAGAGAGAGAGAGAGAGAGAGAGAGAGAGAGAGAGAGAGGAGGGGAAAAAGAGAGAGACCATGGGAGCCAGACGGACCTCTACACACACTTTCTGTTCCTGGCCATCACAACCCATACGGCTGTGTGCTGTACTGACAACTCACACACATGCGTGTACACACACTCACACCACACACACAAACACACATTTTTCTGCAGGGGCTCCACAAGGGGGCCAGCGTGTTTTCTTTTTTGGAGAGGCAGGGGATCTCTCTACCTCCCAGTTACAAAGTAGCCTAGCAGTGCAACAGGCGTAGCAGCACACATGATCCCTAGTACAGTAGATAAACATCAATACACACCTTCAGATACACACACAAACTATTCCATGGAGACATGGAGAAAATGGAGGTGGTATGCTTCAACTTGTCTCAGATCTAGTTATAGAGAGAGGGACATGAATGAACTGCAGCAGTTTGTAGAGCAGCACTGCAAACTAGAGGAGTGAGAGAGAGCGAGAGACAGAAAGCGAGAGACAGAGAGAGAGAGAGAGAGAGAGAGAGAGAGAGAGAGAGAGAGAGAGAGAGAGAGAGAGAGGGACAGAGTGAGTGAGATAAATAAAGAGAGAAAGACTGAAAGATAGATATAAAAGGGTGTATTTTCCTTTACCTCTCCAACCAGTGTCTCTCTGTCTATGGTATTTAGCCTATGGTCTCTGTCTATGGTCTTTAGCCTATGGTCTCTGTCTATGGTCTTTAGCCTATGGTCTCTGTCTATGGTATTTAGCCTATGGTCTCTGTCTATGGTATTTAGCCTATGGTCTCTGTCTATGGTCTTTAGCCTATGGTCTCTGTCTATGGTATTTAGCCTATGGTCTCTGTCTATGGTCTTTAGCCTATGGTCTCTGTCTATGGTCTTTAGCCTATGCGGAGTCGCCTGAAAACGCTAACATCCAGTTTTCAGGGATACGGTATTTTCAATCTAACTTCCATTTCCCCTGAAAAATGGAAGTGGGAACTCCTGCTAAGTTAGGTTAATAGTCTTTAATCATTAAAGCCGAGGTAATTTCGTGGTGGTTACACCGTCAACGGGGTAAACTGCAATAAAAATACCTGCCAGTCAGAGAAGAAGAGTCCACATTGCACCCTTTATTACCACATCGGTGTGTGGGCTTGTCTACATGTGGTTGGCCTTGTCAAAGAAAAGCCAGCAATAACAGAGAGAGAGAGAGAGAGAGTGAGAGAGTGTACTGAATCCCCACACACAGACACTAGGCTTATCGCTCAACACAGTGTCTAAGGCACATGTGTCAAACTTGAGGGCCGAGTGTCTGCAGGTTTTGGCTCCTCCCTTGTACTTGATTGATGAATTAAGGTCACTGATAAGTAAGGAACTCCCCTCACCTGGTTGTGTAGGTCATTATTGAAAGGAAAAAACTAAAACCAGCAGACATTAGGCCCTTAATGGAATGAGTTTGACAACCCTGGTCTAAGGGCATGGGAATAGAAGGCATAGAATGGCAATCACCAATCAGATGACCTCATTCCTCAGACTGCAACGAAGAAACAGAATGTGTAAAATATACAACAACATTCCGAATTGTGAAATCAACATTCTCTGCAATCCCAACTTAACTTAGTGATGTAAATTATGCATTGAAGTCAGTCGGAGATTTGCAGAGAATGTTGATTTCACAATTCCGGAACGTTGTTGTATATTTTACACATTCTGTTTCTTTGTTGCAGTCTGAGGAAAGAGGTCATCTGATTGGTTCCCCTGATAAAACAAAGGGGTCATAGGTCAATTATCCTGTTTGACTTCCTGTAAATTCCTGCCTCGGTGTCCTCACTAGTGAAAAAGGGCCTGAAACCTCCTTAAGCCATCAGGTGGCCACCGTAATATGAATGAAAACAAGTTGAAACCTCAGACAGACTTCACAGGCATTCTATCTCTCGCTTTTCAGACATTTTATAAGGTGTAGAATTATCTATGGATAGGAAAACCTTTTGCCGTTTACTACTAATAGTGGAGAGGAGCATTAACTTTCCATGCATTATTAATTTATTGCTTAATATTACCTCACAAAAGAGGCCAAAACAATCTAAATTTTTTGCAACTATACCCTAAATATTATCAGCTAGGAATAGGGCCAGGAGTTGTGTAACCTGACCAGGAAAACCTCAGGGTCCTATTTATGAAGATATTTAGAATAAAGGACATCTGTTACTATGACAATGTCTAACCCCGCAATGCTTTGGTTGAAGATATTAAGGTTAGGACAACGTAATAATTCCATGTGGAAGCGTTACAATAAACAAATTCATGGGACCAGTGCCGTTGCTGGATTTGACAGGATGAGGCTTGAAAACGTGACCAGCGAATGGGAAATCAAGTAATAACGTGGCTGCAGATAATCAAACTTTCTGGAATGCTAACATTCACTTCCAGTCATTTTCATTCCGGCGCTGGTCCCATTGTTTAGAAATCTTCCTCATTTATGCAACGAGTTATGGGATATTAGAATCCTCTTGTCCTAACCTGGGTATCTTCAACCTAGCGGAACGCTACTGTTGCCAATTAGGGTAAGTGGTCTTAAGTAGCTTTGCAAATTGTTGTTTGTCCTGTAACATAAACTGTGTATTAGAGGTCTTCACGGGTCCAACAGACCTGAAATTTCGAGATCCGACCCGGGACCCGAGCAGGACCCTAAATTGTGACTTTTGTCTCGGATCTGGGTGGGTCTGATATCATTGTCACGGGTCTCGGGTAAGTGCAATTAAAATCGATTTACCGACTGGACCCGATTGGACCCGTCCTCTGTAAATTTTATGTGTGAGGTGATGAGAACTGTGCAAGCTTGTTATCTGTGTTAGCCAATTACAACTCAATAAAACCTATAGCTTATGTCCAGCTGAAACTGGTTGCTGCTGCTGCTGAGGAGAGAGCATGAGAGCAAGTGAAAGGAGCCTCTGCCTAGGCTACTGTTGATTGCGAAAATTGAGGCCTTTATCAATTAAGTAAAACAAGCGTTAGAGGACAAAGTGTATAGTGAGGCCTACAAGGGGAATGTCCTCTGTGGGTGGACAAAGATGAGAAGAACATTGGCACGGCCAAATGGACTGTGTTCAACTCACTATTCAGGTTTGATGCAACTTTCAAACTTTTATTTAGTTATTTTCGTATTTATTATAATTCGTTTTATCGTTATTATTGTATATCATTATTATTATTGTAGGCCTATTTAAGAATCTAAACCAGTTCTTTAAATATGCAAAAAGTGTTTTGTTTCATTTTGTTGAGACATTTTCATTGGCTAAACTAAGTTTGAACTGTCTTTTAAATTTTGTGCTCCATATTAGTTTAAGATAAGTAAAGAAAAATAGGCCTGTTTTAAAATAAATATAATTAGCCTATTGCTATCATTTGTTGGGTAGGCCTACGGTAGCCTTTGTTGGTAATTGCTGCAATATAGGCCTTTTCAAAACGTAAACTTTTGTGACGGTTTAAAGCAGTTCAGTTTAAATATTCAACAAGTGTTTTGTTTCATTCTGTTGAGCCATTTTCTTTGGCCAAATTAAGTTCTAACTGTAATGTTGTGTTTGCCGCAATATAATATAATTACTGGTAGGCCGATACAGGGTACTCACACTCAGACCATGAAAAGGAAAAACCAAAGAGGGCGAGATACAAATTGTAATTTAATGCCGCAATATAATAACCTGTTCATATTTTCCCTATAAACAATGACTTGGCTTACTTTTGATATTATTCTAATAAAGTTAAGAAAACTTTTTGAAGGTTTGGTGTGGTATGGTTATTATTAGGTTTAACTACTGCAGGCATATGAAGGCAGTGCGCACCGGCGCTCCAACTCTCTCCGACAGTTGAACTTCAGGTAAGGAAGAATGTTTTAGGCCAACCAGAGTTACTCCTTTAATCTAACAATATAATGCTTTATAAAAAATATTCTGACCGAAAATGTACGAATTAGCTTCCTGTTGTACGCCTATCTGTATAATAGTAGCCTATCTGACAAGGATAAAGAATGCATGTTGGTGTCAGGAACATGGCACCGGCATATCTCTATCTTTTCCTCAGTCTCTCTAGGACTAGGCCTAAGCTTCTCTTCCTTTATATTTATTTTTTAAATGTTCATATCATACAGTGGATGCTTAAGCCTATACGCATGCAATGACCTGATGCATTTAACGTTCAAATCTCTGACAGCTGAACCGTGACTTGGACAATTATTATTTTAGGAAAGTAGGAAAGTAAAAACCAATAAAACAATAGGCTATAATGTTTTGAATATGCTACACATCGAAACAAAACATAGTTTTTTTGTCATTTGCTACAGGCAGTTTTTAAGGACACTGTAAGTAACTGTGGATCCTTTGGTGAATATCACTTGTTTATTGATGGAGCTGGCAGCGGCCGTCCTGAGGTTTCTTTCTCTCTTTCTACTCTCAGACCTGAACGTGTCTCTCAGATCCGAACCAGCGCGTGTCTGTTTGGGTCCGGAAGGATGAAGAGAGCGAGGGAGAGCTGGAGAGAGAAAGATGGATAATTAAAACGCTGGTCACTCGTGCGTGTCTCCAGGGGATTGGTAGTACTGGTCTAGAACATGGGGTTTTCCACTCAGAGCAGACGTTACCTAAGCACTAGGCAGTCATCCCCGCTTTCACTTTTACTGGTGTCTGCTTTGAATGTCAATGAACAGAAACTCGACGAGCCAAATGAGTCATTAAGAGCAATAATATTATTTTATTGAGTTACATTGAGGCCTCTAAGATGTTCCCTTCCGTCACTGCAATCATTCGTATTACACGTAAGAAAGACATTTAACTCTCTGTTTGCATCACATGTGAACCCAGGGAAACGTTTTGCAACGCAAAACAAAAACTAACACTTCTCATTGGACAAGTTCATGTAGTCCCTCCCTACCTGCCTAGTGAATAGAACCCAGGTATTGATGTTGTGCCAAAACGGAGCACAGCATCTAACATCATGAGTCAGCAGCTGCAGCTCCACTTCCTGCTTTGTCTCTATAATTCGATTCCCATAAACATTAGTGTGGGATCAGTAGCTATAGCGATGAAGGGGGGTAAATTAAAGGTGTTTAATCCTTAATGTGAGTAGTGCTTAACACCGAGGAGGATGGGGGGATTAAGAAGGTGGGTGTGTTGAGAAAGAGGAGGGCAAGTCTAGACAGAGAGAACCCACATGGACGTGTGTGTGTATATGTATGTGTGTTCGTGCACAAAGTGAGGAGGTAGGCTAGTTTATGATGTGTGAGTAAAAAAACTGTCCAGTGTGGGGCGTGTCCTCTGGTCTCTAGTGGATAATCTGTCATTTAGAATGCTGATGCAGAGCAGGAATAACATTACTACATCATTACCCCCATCCACCAAAGTATCAGTGTTTCTCTATTACATTAGTACAGTGGACAGACAGAATGGCATCACTCTACTATTGGGTATGCCAATGCACTCTTTTACCATCTATGGAGATACTCTAATGACCTACTTGTACTCCCCTGGTATGATTTATCATCGAATATACAGTACCAGTCAAAAGTTTGTACACACGTACTCATTCAAGGGTTTTTCTTAATTTTTACTATTTTCTACATTGTAGAATAATAGTGAAGACATCAAAACTATGAAATAACACATATGGAATCATGTAGTAACCAAAAATATTTTAGATTTTAGATTCTTCAAAGTAGCCACCCTTTGCCTTGATGACAGCTTTGCACACGCTTGGCATTCTCTCAACCAACTTCAAGTGGAATGCTTTTCCAACAGTCTTGAAGGAGTTCCCACATATGCTGAGCACTTGTTGGATGCTTTTCCTTCAATTGGGTTGAGGTCGGGTGAATGTGGAGGCCAGGTCATCTGATGCAGCACTCCATCACTCTCCTTCTTGATCATGTAGCCCTTACACAGCCTGGAGGTGTGTTGGGTCATTGTCATGTTGAAAAACAAATGATAGTCCCACTAAGCGCAAACCAGATGGGTTGGCGTATCGCTGCAGAATGCTGTGGTAGCCATGCTGGTTAAGTGTGCCTTGAATTCTAAATAAATCACCGACAGTGTTACCAGCAAAGCACCCCCACACCATCATACCTCCTCCTCCATGCTTCACGGTGGGAACCACACAAAGACACAGTGGTTGGAACCAAAATTCTCAAAATTGGACTCATTAGACCAAAGGACAGATTTCCACCTGTCTAATGTCCATTGCTAATGTTTCTTGGCCCAAGCAAGTCTCTTCTTATTATTGGTGTCCTTTAGTAGTGGTTTCTTTGCAGCAATTCGACCATGAAGACCTGATTCACGCAGTCTCCTCAGAACAGTTGATGTTGAGATGTGTCTGTTACTTGAACTCTGTGAAGCATTTATTTGGGTTGCAATTTCTGAGGCTGGTAACTCTAATGAACTTATCCTCTGCAGCAGAGGTAACTCTGGGTCTTCCTTTCCTGTGGCGGTCCTAGTGAGAGCCAGTTTCATCATAGCGCTTGATGGTTTTTGCGACTGCACTTGAAGAAACTTTCAAAGTTCTTGAAATGTTCCGGATTGACTGACCTTCATGTCTTAAAGTAATGATGGACTGTCGTTTCTCTTTGCTTATTTGCCATAATATGGACTTGGTCTTTTACCAAATAGATCTATCTTCTGTATACCACCCCTACCTTGTCACAACACAACTGATTGGCTCAAACGCATGAAGAAGGAAATTCATTTCACAAATTAACTTTTAACAAGGCACACCTTTTAATTAAAATACATTCCAGGTGACTACCTCATGAAGCTGGTTGAGCGAATGCCAAGAGTGTGCAAAGCTGTCATCAAGGCAAAGGGTGGCTACTGTGAAGATTGTCAAATATAAAATATATATATATAATATTACAATATATGCCATTTAGCAGACACTTTTATCCAGAGCGACTTACAGTCGTGTGCATACATTTTATGTATTGTGGTCCGGGAATCAAACCCACAACCCTGGCTGTGCAAGCATTTGTGCATTTGTAGGCTACCACTCTGCACTCTCCCAGACTGCTCTGTTTTTGACTCTGAATCCATGTTGGGTTGAACCAGTAACGCCAAACTCTGACAGCACCATGAATCAACCACAGTCCAACCCGTCACAATGCCCTAGCTCACCCTTCTCCACCAATCACAGCCTGTGGCTGACATCAGCACATTCACTTATGTTGTGCAACGACTTGTCTGTCTTCAATAGTTGAAGATCACCAAAAATGCAGACTGACAGCAGATGTCAGATGTGTGATGCATAGTAAAGAAATATTTATAAAGCCTCTTGCTTAGATTCTCTGCCAAGCTGGAGAGAAGTTCTAGAGGGCAGGGAGCCATGCTGTTTAGATAAGCATCTCTCCGTCACCACAGCAATGAGTGAACATGTTCCTCACCTTCCACCTCTCCCCTATCTACACAGCACCTCACAGCCAACATACTATTGTAGCATTAAAGTAAATCACTTAGTATTAGCATTCAAGGCTAACAGCCAAACGGCTAGTTAGCAGACTACCAAATTGCTGAACCGCTTCGCTCGTGAACTGAGATACAGTGCGATGTTCTCTGTTGCCAGGTTATGACTTTAAAAGCTGGCTAAGGAGAAAACCTTGACTAATATCTTACAGGAGTGAGGGGAATCAAGGAATCTCTCAGCTCTCAAATGTGATTTTAATCAGCCATCTCATCCCTATTGTGAGCCGGAAATCTGAGGCCAAAACTAGCGTCTTCCCGTCTTGTCTTAGTCACCCACAGTGGGGATTAAAGAGAAGGGGATTCTGGGGAAATTAGTTGTGGGTGTCCTGGACAACTTGTCTTTTGTGCCAGTGGATAGTGGCCTATGTTCCACTCTGAATCAGCTGGGTTCTCTCTAAGTCTCCCCTGCAGTAGGCCTCACATGGGTCAGTGTGTGTGAGTTGGAGTGTGTTTGATAGGCATTCTGTACTTTTGGACACCATCCAGTCAAAATATCTTACAGACTCTTGCCCTGAGAGAAGTTAATTTGCTTTTCCCCCCGCTCAGTTATCATGAATTAATCAACTAAATAACCAAATGTACAGTACATTCTCACAGCACAAGCAGAATGGTTTGTAGTCTAACTCCAGGAACATTGATTGAATGTAGGACACATAACCTAATCCTGTGCTAAGGCTTACTGGCCTCTCTTCAATGGAGTAGCCCTGTCACAGTACCATGAGAAGCAGGTCAGCAGTGTAGCTGCTGTGAGGCTAGGTCTCCCCGTTGCTGTATCAGCCTCTGTGCCTCTGCCTGCTTGCTCCCTTTTCTCTGGAAACTCTGACTTAGATTAGGAGAGGGTTGAAAATTAGGAGAGGGTTGAAGATGTAAACCCTCTCTCCTTGTTCACTCCAATCCATCAGTCTTACTTGCCAGTCTTACTTGGCTTCTTTTTGTGGGGGTTTTCTGCTCTCTTTTCTGTTCTGTTGCGTCTCCCTCCTCTTTAAACTTTCTTTACATTCTCACTCTCTTTTTTTTTTACTGTCCTGTCCTCCCCTCCTCCTCTGTGCGTGTCTCTTTGTGTAACCACTCACTGTTTCCTTCCTGTGTTCTTTGAGCTCCAATGAAACCAAGATGTTCTCTGAGTCAGCGCTATGCTAGCCCTGGCCTCTATTACTGCTCATTAGCCCTCCAGTTCCCTCTGTGGTCAAGGGCCTTTAAAACTGTACAGTCCCTGAGCTGGGGCTAACTTCAGAGGAGTTAGCACTACCGCTAACAAGTTCTAACTAGGCTACTGCTGTGAGGGGACCTACTCTTTGCTAGTATGAGGCTGTAAAGCTTCAGTATAACATCACTATGGAAGTGAATTGGATGAGGAGCCACAAGTCCACAACCTTGCCAGTAGGTATATTCATGTATCAACACAACCATCTGAATGTTATGCCAAAGAATTAGGATTATTTTTGTCTTCTTCATAGATGAGTTTGACATGGTCAAACAGTTGAGGTTTTCACCTGTACGGCAAATGTCTGACGTCAATTCAACTTCTATTCCACGTTGGTTCAACATAATTTCATTTAAATGATGTGGAAACAATGTTGATTCAAGCAGTGTTTGCCTAATGTCCCGTGTAGCTCAGTTGGTAGAGCATGGTGTTTTGGGTTCGATTCCCACGGGGGGCCAGTATGAAAAAAAAACGATGTATGCACTCACTAACTGTAAGTCGCTCTGGATAAGAGTGTCTGCTAAATGACTAAAATGTAAATGTAGTGGTCAGTCTATGAGGTGTTGGTCAGTTTCTGTAAGTAATATGGGGATTTTGATGGCCACAACAGAGGTGATGGAAACACACTGACCGTCCAGTTATGTCTGGTCATCTTTCCCACCCTCTGTTTGTTCATAGAGGAAAGGCAGTTCCCATGACTCCACGGGATCCTGGTTATGAAAATGTGAAATATGTGGAAAGAATTAGAGGTGACTCTTGGGTAAACTGAGACGGCTCCAAAAGAAACAGACTGGTTTCCCTGGCCCGCCAGTCTATCTTGTGAAGACAGGTATCTAGCATGGAGAGACAGGTCAGCAGGACAACAGAACTTTGGGTTAGGAGTGCCCTAGAGGTTCGGGTTGGTCTCTTTGTGCTTTGAGAAAGACTTGGTCTCTCTGTGACCAATGCTATTCTTTACAGTTCATCACTGAAAAAAAATCACTTATTTTCACCAAGACTTAGATTTCATTGGAAAGACCGCAGAGAGCCCTGAAACATTTGTGGCGTTTTGGACTGTTATATAAGAAAGCCAGTGAACGGTTAATAAACAATTTTTGAATCGTTCCAGGGTTGCCATTAACCACAGATCCATTATAAAGATTGAACAGATGTGAACAACGCCTACTCTCTGGCCCAAAGCAACCTCTCTCTCTCTCTCTCGCTCGCTCCCTCTCTCGCTCCCTCTCTCCTACCATTAATAACTGTTTCTCTCTCTCTCCAGTATGCAAAAGGGAACAGTGTGGTAGATTTTCAAGTTGTTGTTAGATGGTTTTGTCCCTGTAGTCTGGTTTTTCCAACATGCACCTCTGTGCGTCACAGGTATTCACGAGCCGAGAAGTGTTCTCTCTTTTGACCGCTCTACTTATTATGGTCTTGCACAAAGTGTTCCTACTGCCAGTGGTTCTAATCCCATTTCCATCCCCAGGTCTTTTCCCCATTGTGTTCTGGAATTCCTACCACATGGCTGCACTCCAAGCACAGGGGGGAGATCCGATATGTTACAATAGTTATGGCTGATGTCATTGAGGAATTAAACAGGCATTAAAAATTAGCATGACACATTAGATAATAACATGGGAAATGACAAATCCATGGGCTTAAATCAAAACACACAAACATTATCTTAAACTCTCTGTGGAACGAGATGGGATGAGACGTGCAGCATGAACATTTCTACTCTTTGTTTAATCTGCGATATGGCGAAGACGGGGAGGAACGGCAACTAAATGGAGTCCCCTCGTGTTTGTTTTGATTTGGTTCCGGTTCCAGTACTGGTCATTCACACAACATTCTGTTATAAGCGTCCATAAGTGCATCGATGATGTCGTCCCCACAGTGACCGTACGTACATATCCCAACCAGAAGCCATGGATTACAGGAAACATCCACACTGAGCTAAAGGGTAGAGCTGCCGCTTTCAAGGAGCGGGACTCTAACCCGGACGCTTATAAGAAATCCCGCTATGCCCTCCAATGAACCATCAAACAGGCAAAGAGTCAATACAGGACTAAGATTGAAATGTACTACACTGGCTCTGACGCTCGTCGGATGTGGCAGGGCTTGAAAACGATTACAGACTACAAAGGGAAGCACAGCCGCGAGCTGCCCAGTGACACAAGACTTCCAGACGAGCTAAACCACTTCTATGCTCGCTTCGAGGCAAGCAACACTGAAGCATGCATGAGAGCACCAGCTGTTCCGGATGACTATGTGATCACGCTCTCCGTAGCCGATGTGAGTAAGACTTTTAAGCAGGTCAACATTCACAAGGCCGCAGGGCCAGACGGATTGCCAGGACGTGTACTCCGAGCATGTGCTGACCAACTGGCAAGTGTCATCACTGACATTTTCAACGTGTCCCTGACTGAGTCTGTAATACCAACATGTTTCAAGCAGACCACCATAGTCCCCGTGCCCAAGGACTCTAAGATAACCTGCCTAAATGACTACCGACCCGTAGCACTGACGTCTGTAGCCATGAAGTGCTTTGAAAGGCTGGTCATGGCTCACATCAACAGCATTATCCCAGAAACCCTAGACCCACTCCAATTTGCATACCGCCCCAACAGATCCACAGATGATGCAATCTATATTGCACTCCACACTGCCCTTTCCCACCTGGACAAGAGG
This sequence comes from Coregonus clupeaformis, assembly GCF_020615455.1. Classification (NCBI taxonomy): domain Eukaryota; kingdom Metazoa; phylum Chordata; class Actinopteri; order Salmoniformes; family Salmonidae; genus Coregonus; species Coregonus clupeaformis. Next base: position 274,329 of record NC_059202.1, on the reverse strand, counting down.
AACACCTACGTGAGAATGCTATTCGTTGACTACAGCTCAGCATTCAACACCATAGTGCCCTCAAAGCTCATCACTAAGCTAAGGATCCTGGGACTAAACACCTCCCTCTGCAACTGGATCCTGGACTTCCTGACGGGCCGCCCCCAAGTGGTAAGGGTAGGTAACAACACATCTGCCACACTGATCCTCAACACGGGGGCCCCTCAGGGGTGCGTGCTCAGTCCCCTCCTGTACTCCCTGTTCACCCATGACTGCATGGCCAGGCACGACTCCAACACCATCATTAAGTTTGCCGACGACACAACAGTGGTAGGCCTGATCACCGACAACGATGAGACAGCCTATAGGGAGGAGGTCAGAGACCTGGCCGTGTGGTGCCAGGACAACAACCTCTCCCTCAACGTGACCAAGACAAAGGAGATGATTGTGGACTACAGGAAAAAAAAGAGGACTGAGCACGCCCCCATTCTCATCGACGGGGCTGTAGTGGAACAGGTTGAGAGCTTCAAGTTCCTTGGTGTCCACATCACCAACGAACTATCATGGTCCAAACACACCAAGACAGTCGTGAAGAGGGCACGACAAAGCCTATTCCCCCTCAGGAGACTGAAAAAATTTGGCATGGGTCCTCAGATCCTCAAAAAATTCTACAGCTGCACCATCGAGAGCATCCTGACTGGTTGCATCACCGCCTGGTATGGCAACTGCTTGGCCTCCGACCGCAAGGCACTACAGAGGGTAGTGCGTACGGCCCAGTACATCACTAGGGCCAAGCTTCCTGCCATCCAGGACCTCTATACCAGGCGGTGTCAGAGGAAAGCCCTCAAAATTGTCAAAGACTCCAGCCACCCTAGTCATAGACTGTTCTCTCTGCTACCGCACGGCAAGCAGTACCGGAGTGCCAAGTCTAGGTCCAAAAGACTTCTCAACAGCTTCTACCCCCAAGCCATAAGACTCCTGAACAGCTAATCATGGCTACCCAGACTATTTGCACTGCCCCCCACCCCATCCTTTTACGCTGCTGCTACTCTGTTAATTATTTATGCATAGTCACTTTAACTCTGCCCACATGTACATATTACTTCAACTACCTCAACTAGCCGGTGCCCCCGCACATTGACTCTGCACCGGTACCCCCCTGTATATATAGCCTCCCTACTGTTATTTTATTTAACTTCTGCTCTTTTTTTCTCAACACTTTTTTTGTTGTTGTTTTATTTTTACTTTTTTGTTAAAAATAAATGCACTGTTGGTTAAGGGCTGTAAGTAAGCATTTCACTGTAATGTCTGCACCTGTTGTATTCGGCGCATGTGGCCAATAAAATTTGATTTGATTTGATTTGATTTGCACCCTACTGTACCGCACTAACTCTTTAAAGAAACACACCAAGTCTAGGGCTAAAAAGGGAAGTTGGAGCGCTCCCATTGGCAGACACAATGATGGATGTGGACGGAACAGGAGACTAATAAACCTCTCAGAGGAAGAAGACAAAAACAGTCCCCATCGCTGTCTGTCTGGCGCCTGGCCCTAACATACACAAAGGGAAGTGTTTTGTCTGGCTCTGCGAATTACCAGGCGCTCTGGGCTCAATCACGGCACCCATTGGAGCTCGAGACTGGGCTTGTCTCAACGCGAGGTAAAGAAAGATGGCTGACCTTCTATTCATTACAGCCACTGACACCTAAGCTATATCTCGTCCACTGATGGAACACTGTCCGCGGGGTCGGAAGAAAGCGTGTTTCCGGTTTTCAGGGATACAGTTTTTTCAACCTAAATTCAATTTCCCCTGAAAAATGGATGTGGGGACTCTGCTCAGGCGTCTTTTTACGCCTGCTACATTAGGTTACTGATGGAATGATCAGCAGCTTCCCCTCGTCCCTTCAACTCACAAAATGGACATTCCTCAACAAGAGACAGAGGCTACGTAATAATAATCTTACTTGGTTTACTTGACTCCTTCACTCAGTGCCCTTCAATCTGAAAGGGATTGGTTGTTTTTATCCCCCAAGTCATTGCAGATCAGTAGTCATCGAGGAGAAGTGTTAAGTAAAGCAGTCTGTTTAAGAGACAATGGGATCCAGTCAGAGAGTACAGAGGAAAGAGAGAGACAGGTGATTCTCCCTAAACAACCAAAAATTGGTTCTCCATAAACAACCAAAAAAGGATTCTCCCTAAACAACCCAAAAAATTATAAATGAAAGCTACTTTAGGTACAGTAACATAGATGGATATCATTGCAACAGCTGACTAGTACAGTTTCATAGAGAATTGTAGCAAAGCCACATTATTTATTATTTATCTTATGTGTATATCTGTTGTATGGTTGTCACTGTTTTTAATGTTGTTTTTATTGATGAACCCTGACTGCACAACAAATTTCACAATTGGGACAATAAAGATAACTTGAACTTTAACTAAACGATAAGACATAAATTTGAATAAAGCACAATCAGGTTGGGTTTGCGCATCATAGCCTAACGGTCCAAGATGTTGGCTAAAGTGCTCCAACCTGATTCATTGCCGGGATTTCAGACCTAAGAGGCAGGAGCCCGGCCAAGTCAGTGATCAAATCGATAGCGTCGCAGTGTTCTGGTAGCAATAAGCAGACCGGAATGCTGATACGTGGCACAAACGGAAGATAGCCGAGGCCGAGGACCTCGGCAAACGGGAAATGCTATCGCCATGGACACAATGGGGCCTGAACAAAAATGTATATAGGACTAGAGATTTCTACTACAAAAATGGATTACTTTGAATGTCAAACATGTAGAATAAAGGCTTTAGACTCAACTCTAGTCTGATCCCTGTCATGCTAGGCTTCATTACACAGAAATCCTTCTCCAAGAGGAGAGGATGTGCTGTTGTATTAAGAACATTTGCTCTGGCACTCGTGACTTCCTGTGTACACACTGTCCTCGCCTCTCTAACAAGCTTGGATAATTTATGTGAGATCTCTGCGCTATGATAAATGACAAGAAATAACTAAGACCCAAAGTCCCATAGCGTTTCTTAGTGCTGTTGTCTCCCCCTCTCTGTCCCTCAAATGACCAGAGTTTATCTCTCCTCTGGATTAGTACATTCCTCAGACGTTGCCTAATGCGTTTCCTCATCTGGGTGGTGTGTCTTGCGGGAGAGATTGGGATTTTTGCCATGTGTATGTGTGTGGTGGTGGGGGTGGGCCTGAGACGTGTGTGTGTGTGTGTGTGTGTGTGTGTGTGTGTGTGTGTGTGTGTGTGTGTGTGTGTGTGTGTGTGTGTGTGTGTGTGTGTGTGTGTGTGTGTGTGTGTGTGTGTGTGTGTGTGTGTGTGTGTGTGTGGTGGTGGGGGGGTGATTGATGGTGTGTGTGATTTGTGTTTGTGTGGATAAGTTTACAATACTGGACTGTTCTGTATTGGGATATGTGTGTGTAGGGGGGACATCTGCTTGTCTTGTTATTTAGGTTAGTCTTTCGTGTAAATAAACAGAGCTGGCTCACTTTGACGCACTGCCATTACGGGGCAATGGGGTCTTCCTCTAGTATGCTTCTGTTATTCTCTTTCTCATTCAGAAACATATGAAACAATTCCCTGTGGGGCCCTGAATGTCTCCAAACACTGACACTGACTCAGACACATTGTAAACACAAATATGTACACTTACTTACTCTCTCTCTCTCTCTTTCTCTCTTTCTATTTCAATTCAATTTTCAATTTAAGGGCTTTATTGGCATGGGAAACGTATGTTAACATTGGCAAAGCAAGTGAAGTAGATAGTAAACAAAAGGGAAATTAACAATAAATATTAACAGTAAACATTACACTCAGACATTCCATTGTTGTAACAATGTGCAAATAGTTAAAGTACAAATGGGAAAATAAATAAATATAAATATGGGTTGTATTAACAATGCTGTTTGTTCTTCACTGGTTGCCCTTTTCTTGTGGCAACAGGTCACAAATCTTGCTGCTGTGATGGCACACTGTGGTTTTTCACCCAGTAGATAAGGGACTTTATCAAAATTGGTTTTGTTATCTAATTCTTTGTGGATCTCAGTAGTCTGAAGGAAATATGTGTGTCTAATATGGTCATACATTTGGCAGGAGGTTAGGAAGTGCAGCTCAGTTTTCACCTCATTTTGTGGGCAGTGTGCACATAGCCTGTCTTCTCTTGAGAGCCAGGTCTGCCTACGGCGGCCTTTCTCAATAGCAAGGCTATGCTCACTGAGTCTGTGCATAGTCAAAGCTTTCCTTAAGTTTGGGTCAGCCACAGTGGTCAGGTATTCTGCCACTGTGTACTCTCTGTTTAGGGCCAAATAGCATTCTAGTTTGCTCTGTTTTTTTGTTAATTCTTTCCAATGTGTCAAGTAATTCTCTTTTTGTTTTCTCATGATTTGGTTGGGTTTAATTGTGTTGTTGTTGTTGTTGTCCTGGGGCTCTGTGGGGTCTGTTTGTGTTTGTGAACAGAGCCCCAGGACCAGCTTACTGAGGGGACTCTTCTCCAAGTTAATCTCTCTGTAGGTGATGGCTTTGTTATGGAAGGTTTGGGAATCGCTTCCTTTTAAGTGGCGGCAGGCAGCTTAGTGGTTAAGAGCGTTGTGCAGGTAACCAAATGGTTACTGGTTCTAATCCCCGAGCCAACTAAGTGAAAAATCTGTCGATGTGCCCTTGAGCAAAGCATGTAACCCTAATTGCTCTGGATAAGAGCGTCTGCTAAATGATGTAAATTTAATGGCTCTTTTCTGGATTTTGATAATTAGCGGGTATCGGCCTAATTCTGCTATGCATGCATTATTTTGTGTTTTTCGTTGTACACTGAGGATATTTTTGCAGAATTCTGCATGCAGAGTCTGAATTTGGTGTTTGTCCCATTTTGTGAATTATTGGTTGGTGAGCGGACCCCAGAACTCACAACCATAAAGGGCAATGGGTTCTATAACTGATTCAAGTATTTTTAGCCAGATCCTAATTGGTATGTCAAAACTTTCACAGCTTTGTGGAAGTTACCTGTGGCGCTGATGTTTAGGCCGAGGTATGTATAGTTTTTTGTGTGCTCTAGGGCAACGGTGTCTAGATGGAATTTGTATCTCTCTCTCTCTCTCTCTCTCTCTCTCTCTCTCTCTCTCTCTCTCTCTCTCTCTCTCTCTCTCTCTCTCTCTCTCTCTCTCTCTTTTCATCTCTCTCACTCACTCACTCACACCACTTCTTGTTAGTGATGAGTCACCTTGCCAGGGCAGCCTCCTCTCCAGGACTATTGCTGATGGCATGGTGGGGCTCTCCACCATTAATGTCTTTCACACACATTCCGCCCCAGACGTACCAAAAGACACCCGAGAGCCTGGATGGCCTGCTACAGACATCACACTTTAACAGTCTGCCTGTTTTTTTCCACCAAAAAACTATTCTCTTTCCCTCCTATTGCCATTAAGATAAATCTGCACTCACTGTAGTTAAATGGTGAAATAAATATGTATATACTTTTTTTAACACGGTTAGCTGAAATTGTAACATGAGCCTTTCCATGGTGATTTGCTAGAATTTATACTCTTCCTGAAGACTTCTGGCACTGTCCGGAATTTAGTAGCGCTCTCCAAGTAATGTTATTCTCTGTCATTTTTTGTGGAATCAGTATATTGAAATATATTTCACAGTTGTTTAGTTTAGCGGATAGTATAATCCAAATCCTCAGATTATATTATATCTTTGTATCCCTTTTCTTTCCATACTTCATCAACTCTCTTGGGTGAGAATATCATGAAGTTCCATGACAAAGACATTCCTTTATTTAAATCCAAGACTCCGATCAGATCAAGAGGAAATACTGTGACTGGGAGAAACAAATACCTTAGATTGGTAATTGACCTCAACCCTACCGCTATTAATCACTGTGTGTTATTGTCCCATTTTCACCCTCCCTGACTGCTCCCCCGACTTCCTGTGAGGGATTCTCCATGGAGGAGGGTGGGTGGCCATTTTGTGTTGTGGTGGGAGTTGAGCACCTGGTGTTATTAGTGAAACTAACAAAGCACAGCTGTGGTTGATTAGGGAGCCAAGGTGAGCAGAGACTGGGTTATTTTTGTAGAATTACCCCATCTCTCCTTGGAGAGACCTGGGAGTTTTTGCTAACACTTAAAGGAAAAATCCACTCAAACTATATATATATATATATATATATATATATATATATATATATATATATATACTACCAGTCAAAAGTTTGGACACACCTACTCATTCAAGGGTTTTCTTTATTTTTACTATTTTCTACATTGTAGTATAATAGTGAAGACATCAAAACTATGAAATAACACATATGGAATAATTTAGTAACCCAAAAAGTGTTAAACAAATCTAAATATATTTTATATTTGAGATTCTTCAAATAGCCACCCTTTGCCTTGATGACAGCTTTGCACACTCTTGGCATTCTCTTCATGAGGTAGTCACCTGAAATGCATTTCAATTAACAGGTGTGCCTTCTTAAAAGTTAATTTATGGAATTTCTTTCCTTCTTAATGCGTTTGAGCCAATCAGTTGTGTTGTGACATGGTAGGGGTGGTATACAGAAGATAGCCCTATTTGGTAAAATACCAAGTCCATATTATGGCAAGAACAGCTCAAATAAGCAAAAAGAAACGACAGTCCATCATTAGTTTAAGAAATGAAGGTCAGTCAATCAAAAACTTTTAAAGTTTCTTCAAGTGCAGTCGCAAAAACCATCAAGCGCTATGATGAAACTGGCTCTCATGAGGACCGCCACAGGAATGGAAGCAGACGATAAGTTCATTAGAGTTACCAGCCTCAGAAATTGCAGCCCAAATAAATGCTTCACAGAGTTCAAGTAACAGACACATCTCAACAACATCAACTGTTCAGAGGGTCTGTGTGAATCAGGCCTTGATGGTCGAATTGCTGCAAAGAAACCACTACTAAAGGACACCAATAATAAGAAGAGACCTACTTGGGCCAAGAAACACAAGCAATGGACATTAGACCGGTGGAAATGTGTCCTTTGGTCTGGAGTCCAAGTTGGAGATTTTTGGTTCCAACCGCCATCTCTTTGTGAGACGCGGTGTGGGTGAATGGATGGTCTCCGCATGTGTATTTTCCACCGTAAAGCATGGAGGAGGAGGTGTTATGGTGTGGGGGTGCTTTGCTGGTGACACTGTCTGTGATTTATTTAGAATTCAAGGCACACTTAACCAGCATGGCTACCAGAGCATTCTGCAGCGATACACCATCCCATTTGGTTTGGGCTTAGTGGGACTATCATTTGTTTTTCAACAGGACAAGGACCCAACACACCTCCAGGCAGTGTAAGGGCTATTTTACCAAGAAGGAGAGTGATGGAGTGCTGCATCAGATGACCAGGCCTCCACAATCCCCCGACCTCAACCCAATTGAGATGGTTTGGGATGAGTCGGACGGCAGAGTGAAGGAAAAACAGCCAACAAGTGCTCAGCATATGTGGGAACTCCTTCAAGACTGTTGGAAAAGCATTCCAGGTGAAGCTGGTTGAGAGAATGCCAAGAGTATGCAAAGCTGTCATCAAGGCAAAGGGTCTCAAATATAAAATATATTTTGATTTGTTTAACAATAAAAAAAAAAAGATATATGTGTCCACTGTTAATACAGTCCCAAAATGTTTTGCATGTCAGCAGTTTAGTTTTCAAGATATTGGACTTTCAAGAAGCAAAGTGTCACTTCATGATGATGTGGCAAGTGACACTTTGCTTCTTACATAGGATTGACCACCATTCAGGAAATGACAATGTCACCTGGCTTGCCACTTGTTGAAGGCTAACTTAGAGCACTGCTTGGAAATACTCTGACGGGAATAAACTCAATGGCCATGATGTGGAATTAACAGTGACTCCAGTAGTTTGAGCTCCTTGTCCATTATGTACAGTATACTTTACTACTACATGACTTACATTACAACTATTGAATCCACTGCATAGATGTAACCTGCTCGTTTTTTTACCCATCCAGTGTGTTCTGATGGCTGGGTGTTTGAAGACTGGTCCAAAGAACCGTTCCCTATCCACACCCCTGAAACTTCACCTCGCCCCCTCCTGCCTCTTTCTCGTAGCTGAAGGTAGGAACACTAGTTCTGAAGACACACCTGGGAATACATTTGCCAAACCCTTTCCCCCTAACCCAGTCTGAAGTAGCATGTTGTATTTAGCAGCCTCTGGAAATGGTAATCCAATCCCCAACCAAGCATACATCTCAAATGACACCAAGCCAGTGTTGTACCATATTGGACCACTTATCTACGAGCATTTAATATCAGATACCAGATTGATGATATAGGCTAATCACCTAATATCATCAATGAGCAGATGTATGATAGTTCCGTCCATCAAAACAGATACTCCTTTAGCTCAATGCATGGGGTTGTGGGCTAGCTTGTGCATAGCATTCCATTTAAACACATTTTGACTGACACGGCTCACTGCCTTCCTCCTGGCTAGCTCTTCATGCCTGGTCATGATTAGAGTAGCCCAGGCGGATTCCCCCCCAGAAAGTGCTGACTACAGGTCACAGCATCTCACAGCACGTACGGCCTCATAAGGGATTAATGCAACTCACATATGAATGATGCCGTTGATTTAGCTAGCGTCATTAGCACTGGAGTCTGTTCCGAGTCTGGTTTCTGCTGACTTTGGGGAAATCACTGGTTCAATAGGCAGAAGGAATGTAGAGGTAACAAATCAGTTCAACTGTGGAATATGTCTCTGCTGTCTTCATGATACAAAATGTATTAGCTAGGTTTAAAACAAAATGTATGTTAGAAAACGCAAAAAAACTAAACGATTGACTTAAAATTCAGATTCTCTTTTAAACAACATGATTAGATAGAATACAACTTGCGTTTAATAAAAACACAGGCATTCCTTGAACGTGGTTCAATGTAATCAAACAGTGTGCTGTCCTTGCAGAGCAACGGCCTCTGGAGTACTTGCCAGGAGGAATGCATAAAACATGGCCAACCGATGTTCTGTAGTAGGAGCACAAACTAATATGGCCCGAGTTCCCAAAAGCCCACAGGACGCTTCGCCGTACAGCGCCAAAGCACTCTCTTGTCTCTCTGGTTCACCGAATCCGTCCTCCCATGGATAAACCTCTCCTACCCAGATGTCGTGAATCCCTCAAAACACCCCCCATTCCTCTTCCTATCCCTACTGAAGAGGAAATAGGCCAATGATTAATGTTCTGTTGTTGGACCGTCGACCACAGTGATGCTTGTTACTGTCGAGCACGGTCTGGGAGGCAAGGTCTTCCATTCATTCCAGTCTCCTATCTGTTTCTTAGCCTATTATTGGATAAATGTGATGAGGACCAGTAAAGACTACTGTAACTCAATAACAGGCAGAAATGTGTTAATCAGTAGATCTACAGTATAAGGTCATGATCACATGCTGTAGGCGATAGGTTGAGCAAACATTGATGCAGGTCATCTTTCTTTTTGTACCTCGCCCATTGTGTGAACTTACGATTTCATTTTGGTAACCATGACATCTCATTATGAGACACAGGGAAAATATCGATATGTCTGAAAGCTCTTTTGTTTAAGAGTTTGGCACTCTGAAGCTCTGCCGATATTATAAACTCATTTTATAATTCCAAATGGTTCTGGGCGTGTTGAGTCTGCCTCTTTGGCAGAGAGACTGCTGTCTGGCTACTGGTTCTGTTTCGACCCAGCAAATCAAAAACAGACTCGACTGGAGAGCAGATTGTGCACCCAACACATTTATACTCATACTATAGTAAAGGAGTGTTACAGAGTAATGACTACTTAAGATGAGGAGAAAGCAAATCTTTATTTGAAATATAGAGTAGCGTGTTTCGAGACAAATTGAAGTGTCCATAGAATGATGGAATAACATTGTATCAAGCACACATATACACAGTTACAGTACTAACCAGTGTTAATGCTGCTTTCCAAGCATAAAGCAACAAGATATCCTAAAAAGCTACAGCAGAACTGTATTTACTTACTGTCTTATTAATCTGTTATTACATATGTTATTCCACTACAGTTAGAGAGGTACAAGGCCTGTGTAATATCTGCAAGACTGGGCGCTTAGCAGTGTTTCCCCTAGGAAGCGGTGGCAAAGTTAGCGTGAGGGGCCATTGGTAGTGGGCGTGGCCAACGGCGCCGTCTCCGACCAACATTTTTAGAGGCCTTCCTATTGGCCGCAGAGACAAAATGCTGCTGTTTTAAAGCTAATTTCCTGCAGTTCTACACATTTTGCCATGGGGCGGAGATAACTTTTTACAGTTTCAAAGCCATTTTCCTGCAATAAAACACATTTTGTCATTGGGCTGACGGATGAGAGAAAAAACTACACATTTTGCCTTGAGGCGGAGAAAAAAATTGCAGTTTTAAAGCTAATTTCCTGCAATTCTACACATTTTGCCATGCCATGTTGCTCATGCAGTGTTTTTATGCTATCTGAGTGACTCAAACATACTAGTGGGCATGGCCAACGGCTTCGTCTCCAACCAACATTGTTCAAGGCCCTCCTCTTGGCCGCAGAGACAACATTTAGCTGTTTCAAAGCAAATTTCCTACAATTCTACAAATGTTGCCATGTGGCACAGAGGAAAATACCATGATATTTTTGGAAATTTTTATTTTCCCTGACTGTCTAGTTTTTATTTTGGTGATTGTTAGTTCTCAATGATGATCTTATTAAAAATATATATAGGTCCATTATCTTTTCTACATGCTTTACATTTACATTTTAGTCATTTAGCAGACACTCTTATCCAGAGTAACTTACAGTTAGTGAGTGCAGACATTTTAGATTTTTTCATACTGGCCCCCCGTGGGAATTGAACCTACAACCCTGGCGTTGCAAGCACCATGCTCTACTAACTGAGCTACACGGGATGGCTTAAATCTGTTTTTACTCATTTAAGTGTCCACTGAAAACATTTTACCGTCCATAAAATGTGTGGATTCGGCTCTTTCAGCCACACCCGTTGCTGACATGTTTATAAAATAGTACACAGCCATGCAATCTCCATAGACAAACATTGGCAGTAGAATGGCCTTACTGAAGAGCTCAGTGACTGTCAACGTGGCACCGTCATAGGATGCCAACAAGTCAGAGCTGCCCCGGTCAAAAGGAAGTGCTGTTATTGTGAAGTGGAAACGTCCAGGAGCAACAACTGCTCAGCCGCGAAGTGGTAGGCCACACAAGCTCACAGAACGTGACCACCGAGTGCTGAAGCGCATAGTGCGTAAAAATTGTCTGTCCACCCTCTGGCAGTCCGACGGACAAATTTGGGTTTGGCAGATGCCAGGAGAATGCTAGCTGCCTGAATGCAGAGTGCCAACTTGAAAGTTTGGTGGAGGAGAAATAATGGTCTGGTGCTGTTTTTCATGGTTTGGCCTACGCCCCTTAGTTCCAGTGAAGGTAAATCTTAACGCTACAGCATACAATTACATTTTAGACGATTCTGTGCTTCCAACTTTGTGGCAACAGTTTGGGGAAGGCCCTTTCCTGTTTCAGCATGACAATGCCCCCGCGCATAAAGCAAGGTCCATACAGAAACGGTTTGTCAAGATCGGTGTGGAAGAACTTGAATGGCCTGCACAGAGCCCTGACCTCAACCCCATCGAACATCTTTGGGATAAATTGGAACGTCGACTGTAAGCTAGGCCTAATCACCCAACAGCCGTGCACGACCTCACTAATGCTCTTGTGGCTGAATGGAAACAAGTCCCCGCAGAAATGTTCCAACTTCTAATGGAAAGCCTTCTAAAAGCCTTCTAAAAATATCCAAAACGTTGAACATCCCACGGAGTACCATTAAATCCATTATTTAAAAAATGGAAAGATTATGGCACCACAACAAACCTGCCAAGAGAGGGCCACCCACTAAAACTCACGGACCAGGCAAGGAGGGCATTAATCAGAGGGGCAACAAAGAGACCAAAGATAACCCTGCAGGAGCTGCAAAGCTCCACAGCGGAGATCGGAGTATCTGTCCATAGGACCACTTTAAGCTGTACACTACACAGAGCTGGGCTTTATGGAAGAGTGGCCAGAAAAAAGCCATTGCTTAAAGAAAAAAATTAGCAAACACGTTTGGTGTTCGCCAAAAGGCATGTGGGAGACTCCCCAAACATATGGAAGAAGGTACTAAAATTGAGCTTTCATCACCCTGAGATCACCATCCCCACAGTGAAGCATGGTGGTGGGAGCTGTGGGGATGTTTTTCATCGGCAGGGACTGGGAAACTGGTCAGAATTGAAGGAATGCTGGATGGCGCTAAATACAGGGAAATTCTTGAGGGAAACCTGTTTCAGACCTAAGCATACTGCTAAAGCAACACTTGAGTGGTTTAAGGGGAAACATTGAAATGTCTTGGAATGGCCTAGTCAAAGCCCAGACCTCAATCCAATTTAGAATCTGTGGTATGACTTAAAGATTGCTATACACCAGCAGAACCCATCCAACTTGAAGGAGCTGGAGCAGTTTTGCCTTGAAGAATGGGCAAAAATCCCGGTGGCTAGATGTGCCAAGCTTATAGAGACATACCCCAAGAGACTTGCAGCTGTAATTGCTGCAAAAGGTGGCTCTACAAAGTATTGACTTTGGGGGGGGGGGTGAATAGTTATGTACGCTCAAGTTTTTGTTTCACAAAAAACATTATTTTGCATCTTCAAAGTGGTAGGCATGTTGTGTAAATCACAAACCCCCAAAAATCCATTATAATTCCAGGTTGTAAGGCAACAAAATAGGAAAAATGCAAAGGGGGGTGAATACATTCGCAAGCCACTGTATTGCCCCTGCTGAAAGAATATAGGGAAAACACTGAGCATAGCTATTGACCTGGTCTGTATTAGCTCTTTACACTCCTTGCCAGACTACAAAGCAGCAGAAGGCAATGCGAGGGACAACTCCCAGCCCGGACCCCTTTTAGTGATCCACATGCTGAGGACAGATTGACTGTAAAAGAAAGGCTGATTAGAAAAACGCACATGTTTACAGTGGTCGGAAGTTGCCAGTAGTATGTCCTGTGTCTTGGACTGGGAATAAAGAGGTTTGTGAGGAGCTGAGAGATCCGGTAATTGATTGATTGCTTTCGTCTGAGATGTTTCTTTGAGCGAGTGCTTTAATCAGATCCATTGTGAGTTTTATTGGGTGTTCTGTCCCTACATCATACAGTAAACTCCTACCATTGAAACGGAGCAGATGTAATATAAATGTATGAGTAGAAGTGTACAACCTTTGCCAATAAGTCAAGACAGTTCATGTTGAAGTCAGGAGCCTTGGACTTTATTGAGGCATGGCAGCAGCTACTCTTCCTGGGGTCCAAACACATTATGGCACTTACATTACAAAACAAAAGATAAAACTGTGCATCATAAAACATTATTACACCACTACATATCTACAATACAATGTATGTGTGTGTAGAGTGCATGTGATAGCGCTTGTGTGCATATGCATGTGTCTGTACCTTTGTGTGTGTCTCTTTACACTCCCCGCTGTATCATAAGGTGTATTTTTACCTGTTTTTTTTATCTGATTCTACTGCTTGCATCAGTTACCTGATGTGGAATAGAATTCTGTGTAGTCATGGCTCTATGTAGTACTGTGCGCCTCCCATAGTCTGTTCTGGACTTGGGGATTGTGAAGAGACCTCTGGTGGCATGTCTTGTGGGGTATGCATGGGTATCTGAGCTGTGTGCTAGTAGTTTAAACAGACAGCTCGGTACATTCAGCTTGTCAACACTTCTTACAAAAACAAGTAGTGAGGAAGTCAATCTCTCTTCCACTTTGAGCCATGAGAGCTTGACATGCATATTATTAATGTTAGCTCCCCATGTACTTTTAAGGGCCAGCCATGGTGCACTGTTCTGAGCCAATTGTAATATTCCTAAATCCATTTTTGTGGCACCTGACCACACTACTGAACAGTAGAGCCTGTAGGACCTGCCTTGTTGATAGTGTTGTTAAGAATGCAGAGCAGCGCTTTATTATAGACAGACTTCTCCACATCTTAGCAACTGTTGAATCAATATGTTTTGACCATGACAATCCAGGGTTACTCCTAGCAGTTTAGTCACCTCAACTTGCTCAATTTCCACATTATTAATTACAAGATTTAGTTGAGGTTTAAGGTTTAGTGAATGATTTGTCCCAAATACAATGCTTTTAGTTTTTGAAATATTTAGAACTAGCATATTCCTTGCCACCCATTCTGAAACTAACTGCAGCTCTTTTTTAAGTGTTGCAGTCATTTCAGTCGCTGTGGTAGCTGATTTTTATAGTGTTGAGTCATCCGCATACATAGACACACTGGCTTTACTTAAAGCCAGTGGCATGTTGTTAGTAAAGATTTAAAAAAGTAAGGGGCCTAAACAGCTGGCCTGGGGAATTCCTGATTCTACCTGGATTATGTTGGGGAGGCTTCCATTAAAGAACACCCTCTGTGTTCTGTTAGACAGGTAACTCTTTATCCACAATATAGCACAGGGTGTAAAGCCATAACACATGTGTTTTTCCAGCAGCAGACTATGATCGATAATGTCAAAAGCCACACTGAAGTCTAACAAAACAGCCCCTACAATCTTTTTATCATCAATTTCTTGGAGCCAATCATCAGTCATTTGTGTAAGTGCTGTGCTTGTTGATTGTCCTTCCCGATAAGCATGCTGAAAGTATGTTGTCAATTTGTTTACTGTAAAATAGCATTGTATCTGGTCAAACACCATTTTTTCCAAAAGTTTACTAAGGGTTGGTAACAGGCTGATTGGACGTTATAAGCTACCTCGAGGTGCTTTTATGGATTTTGCAATGAAAACCTTTATGGTGAAGTTAAGAACCCTCAACTTTAAGGTGCTACACACAGGATTTTTTGTGGTATGATAGTGTTACACAGTATTACTTACCCGCCTGTGTTGTGATTGGCTGTGATATTCGCCTACTGATTTCTCCCGCCGGAGCAGCATCTGTTGTCAAACTGGGAAAGCTGTTCCGACTTTGTGGATGTGGTATATAGTGGAAAACACTAATTTCCTGGTTGCTAAAATTCTACACTGTTCGCTCAGTTAAAAAAAAATAATCACTGACTAGTGTAGGGAATCATTGTACCATCTAAATCGCTGTGAAATGTCTTAGTGCCCACTGTGGTCTACCAAAACTGCTGTTTGAAGTTGGTGGTCCACAATGATTCCCTACACTACTCAAATTGACCGAACACTGTAGAATTCTAGCAACCAGGAAGTTCCACTAGACAACACAGCCACAAAGTCAGAACAGCTTTCCCAATTTGACAACAGACGCTGCTTCGGTGGGAGGAATCAATAGGCGAATATCACAGCCAATCACAACACTGGTGGGTAATTCATACTGTGAAACTATCATTCCACTGTTAGCGCCAGATGTATTATGGACATTTTCTGAAATTACAATGCAAAAATTCAAACAAATCCTAGGTGTAACAACTTTAATTGAAGCATGATGAGCTACTTGTAAGCTAGCTCAAGGAGAGGTGCATTTAAAGTAATACTCCTCCAAACTCATTCCCTCACAATCAATGCCTCAGCTAGCACCTCTCCAGCCAAGCAGCTGTGTTCAGCTCCTCATTGTCCTCCTCGTTAATAGAGGGTGTGAGGTAAGCTTTGCCAATCGAGAAGTGGTGCCCCCCCTCCCCCCTTTCACTTCGAAAGCCTGTTGCCATGGCGAGGAGAAGTTCCGTCGTACATTGAATGGGCAAGTTTATACCACAACAGCACTCGCTCGAAGCGAGTGTTTCTGTGTCCTGTGTGTTTCAACGCTGTGTGGGGCGAGAGAGGAGAGGCAGAATGCCAGGCCGGTCTCTCTGAAAGGCCCTTTGTGTAAAAACCTAACGCACAGCTGACAAACGCTTACCTTGCTAATGAATACAGATAGCGAATCTACACTTGAGAAGTCAAGTAAGTCAAGTTAACAGTGGCCTCCATTTCACAGTGATATTCATTATTGAAACTTTCTTGGGGTCAAGTCCATTATTCTATATTCATGTATGTGAACATACAAGAACATTTATATTATGTTTGTTGAAGACATACTGTAGATGACGTCAGCATGTCTATCACGTTCCATTATTGTTAAGTTGTCAATACAATTCAACTCTAGCCAAGGTAACAACACCATCCATTTTACAAGGATATTCATCAATGAAACTTTCTCTGGGTCAAGTTCACCGGCCTGTATTTATGTGTGTATGAACATACAAGACAATGGGAACGGCATGGCCTTCAAAACCTAGACATTCCAGTGAGCAGCTTTCACTAGGCCACTAATGACATACTGTAGCTGGTGCGTTTTATTTCACCATAATGGTTTATCAGACTGTGAATTCGGCACTCTCGCCTCCTCGTCCGTGAAAAGTAGCCATCGATGCCAGCAGTTAGTACAATGCCAGGGACAGTGTGTGTGTTTGTGTGTGTGTGCTTGTGTGTGTGTGTGCACGACTCAGGAGGTTTACTCTAGTTATGAACCCAACGGGACGGGATTCCTCCGGAGTGATTAGCATACGAATGCTGTGCCGCACAGCGCCACTCCGATTGGCCCAAAAAAGGTCACTTCCCACAGTACTTTTGGCTCGGAACTTGATTGTTCTCTTTTTTTATTGCCACGGCGATGGACTGTCATTGCTACTACAGCTCCTACCATTGGTTTGCAGAGTCTGTTTTTTGTCCCTCTCTTCCCTGGTGAGTTTCTGACGTCTGTTTAGCCCATCACAGTAGACTTTCTCCGGGTCTAGAGATGAGTCTGACAGAGCTTCTCTGCATTGCTCCTGTTATAATGCTTAAGAAGTCAAAGATGGGATTTCTGAAAGAAGCTTCTGTTGCAATTCTGAAAACTCTGCTTGGGTCCCATTGTTAGTCAATTAGTACTGTAGTATGTGTATTGCAAACACCCCATTCCAGAATTATAACGTAGTAGATTTTTGGTGTCTATAGCGATTATTTACATGAATAGAGATGTATAAAGACCTAAATCAATCAACTGTTGAGTTTTTCAACCAAAAATTTCCCAGTCACCTTGAGATGATGAGAAACTGGAAACCAGTTTGAAGCCCTTGCCCTGTGGAGTCCATTAGAAATATTTTGTCTTTGTATAAAAAATAAAAAATAAATCATGTATGCACTCACTATTGTAAGTCACTCTGCATAACAGCGTCTGCTAAATGACTAAAATGTCAAATGTAAATGTGTCACCCAAATGCAGTCATTCAAAGACCACCACTACTGGCAGTGGAAACCTAGCCGCATCAGACGTTTCTTTTATTCGCGCTGAGTGAAACGTCATGTCATTCCTGTTAGTGACTGAGAGCGGTTACGTAGTTGACCACGAAATGTCAGAGGTCAATAAACCACCTTCATAGGGACACAATGATCCCACCAAGATTTTGTGCCTCAGCCAATCCCTGGAAAGGCCCTTGTTCTGTAAAGACGTGCAACAGATTAGCGTAATGTCAATTAATCATCATTGCACTGTCAGTAGTGTAACCATACCATCTGCAAAACAGAGCATCCACATTCATCATACCCCAAACACCCTATAAAGTTCTGCTGAAGGAGGACATACATCTCTTACTTCCTGTGTGATATTTACCACTTATCACAGTTATATCACACCCATTTAGTGATTATTGAGGCGTGATATGGGCCTGTTTTTCACAGCAGATCCTTCAGGGCACGCAGGTGTCAGGATATCAAGCTAACTGGGTCTAAATTACCTAATTGACGCCCAAAAGAGGCTGGGTTGGTATGCTTCACCAATTTCTTCACATACCTGAATTAATTAATAACTTGATTTGAAGACACGCCAGACTCAGGAAGCATGCCATCCAGGACTAATGTACGCAAACACCAATCTTGGCACTGTCAAGCTTATCGATGGCTTAAGGGCTAGGTTTCCACTGCCAGTAGTGGTGGTCTTTGAATGACTGCATTTGGGTGACACATTTACATTTGACATTTTAGTCATTTAGCAGACGCTGTTATGCAGAGTGACTTACAATAGTGAGTGCATACATTAATTTTTTATTTTTATTAAAGTAGATGTAATCACAAAGATCCAGACTACTGTCAAGTTGGGAGTGATGGTGGGTGGGTGTCATTGACAAATATTAGTTAAAAGGATTCACTTGAAGATCAAAGCAATGAATAAAACAAATAGCTACAGAGAAAAGGGTATATGAACCTGTTTCGACAGGTAGTCTTCACAAAGCCAATATTCCAACCCTGTTTTGATACCCAATCAAGCCTCCATTTTGAACTCCACTTCCTTCTTGCCTAAGTTTATTTCCCAACATCAGACAGTAGCCTCTCAAGAGACTAACATCACAATCGTCTTTAATAGATATTATTTTAATAGTATCTTGTCATATTTCTGCTGTGGTAAATGATTTGACCCAGAGAGGGTAACCATGTTGTAGTGAGTCAGTTTCCAACCCTGCTCTGTTCTAATCAAGAGGAATGAGACGAGGATTGAGGCTGAAGGGAGTCTGGGCTTGACGGAGGCAACAGCCTCGCAGTGTCATGGCAAGCTGGCGTGGAAAGAGTGTGATTTTATAAGGGAAAAGGGAGGGACAGGGACAAGAAGGGAAGAAGCGGGGGAGAGAAGAGGGAGGGAGGGAGAAAGAAAGAGAAGACTGAAGGGAGAGAATGAGAGACAGAAAGATAAAAGGGGAGGGAGAAATGTGAGAGATGGAGGGAGGGGGAGGGAGGGAGAATGTTGAGTAATGGAAAGAGAGGTGGAGACAGTGTGTTCGTTTAGCCCCGAGTTCTCTTCCAAATCATTTAGAGCTCTGTTTAGGCCTATCTGTCTGCTGTGGAGCGAGGACGAGCCGACCTCAGCCAAAACCTTACCTGCCTGGTCACACACACGCACACACACACACACACGTAAACACACACACGCACACAGAAAAAAAAGTAGACAATGGAACATTGGAGTTGACTCCTCAGAGGATTAGGGGTCTCTACTGTCCAACCAAACGTTATCCCTGGGGTTTGATAGTGAGAAGCTGTAGGTTGACAAAAAAACAGAGACTTTTGTGACAACCCCTGATGATCCCAGTACAACCCCTATATCAGTGATTACAGGTATAGAACCTTCCTTGAGCCACTCAGTCATTTTTAAAGGCCTATCCTTAAACCATCTGGAGCTGTTTCACTGAAGGTCAAAAATAATGACCTGCTTACAGTTCTCTCCTCTTCTTTCCTCCACTTCTCATTTTTCTCCCTATATCCCTCTGCCCCTCCTCCCTCTCTCACCATCCACCACTCCTCTTTCCCGTCCACCTTTCCTTTCCATCCCCACTCCCCTCTCCTTTCCACTCACTCTCTTCCCCTCCATCCCTCTCCCCTCCGAGCCCCTTTTCACAGAAGGTATGATCTCGGTGTTTATATTCGTGGCCCTCTCTACCCAGAGGCCTTGTCCAAGACCTCCACACAATGGCAAAGACCATGATCCACCCTTCCTTTTTCTCTGTCTGACTCTCTTGCCCCCTCCTCCCCCTAGATTCCTGGGCCAAGTTTTTCAAATGTTATCTATCTGGATTTTGCCTTTTGGATGGGATTAAATGCATAGAAAGAGAATGAATAGAATGGGAGTCCCCATTCAAGTCAATGATTCAACTGTTCTATTCAGTATATTTCAATGCATTTAATCCTATCCGAAAGGCGAAATCCAGATAAATAACTTTTGAAAAACTGGCTCTGTAGTTCAGTTGAACCTTACCTGACCCTACAAAAAAGTAAGAAACTCAACCAAAATCTGAATCCAAGACAGTACAATGACGACCATTTAACAAGTCGTTTAACTCAACAAGTAAAAATACCTTTTCAATGTTACCTGCTTTGTATTTTGAGAATGGGTGTTTTTAGGGTTCAGTTTGTTGGGTTGGTTTCTGAGTGATTGTGTGTTTAAGACAGTCATACTGATACCTTAGTCATGACCAATGTCCATGTGGGTGGTCCTTCTTTCCTTAGCTTGGGAAGGAGAAGGATAATTGAGATGGGATACGGCTGGAATGCTGTACTTCCCTTTAGAGAGGAAGTCTTACTAGCTAAAGTTCAGCCATTTGATCAGATCCCTTTGATCTGATCCTTGCATGAGAGGCTGAGAGGGAGGGAGAGAGGGAGAGAAAGAAAGTGAGTTAGAGAGAGAGAGAGAGAGAGAGAGAGAGAGAGAGAGAGAGAGAGAGAGAGAGAGAGCATCTGATGCTAGCATACATTGGGTGGAGGCTGAATTCAAGAAGGATACAGCAGTCCTTTGTAGACGTTCCTTGTTCTGTCATTCATTTGACCTGCTCTTTGTTTCTACCACACGTTCCCTCTATACAGTCACTCATCAATGACCATAAGCCCCAACTCTGAGATCTCTGCAGCATGAGATGTTGAAATACAATGTTGTTGAAATAATTCATGGCTATTGTTACAGTGTAGTTCTTAGAGTGGGAGTCTGGATACATCATCATTCATGCATGCTTTATGGAGCTAGTAGAATAAATTGACTCTGGTCATCATTGGTCTATGTACCATTAACACTATGGCTTTAGGTCAGTAGCTAGCATGAACTTTGCAATGCTTTGCCTGTCCCCAGGCCATAAAGGGGAAATCCAAAAATAAGGCTATATAGTGTTTTTTTACATTTACTTTGTTTACAAACATTTCAGTAAAACAAGCTTATATTTTGGGTTCTGACGAGGTACGCCAGTTGAACTAAGGTCGTGAGACATTTCTATGTTATATTCCTCAAGAATCAATTGTATTTATTTATTTATTATTTTACCAGGCAAGTCAGTTAAGAACAAATTCTTATTTACAATGACGGCCTATACCGGCCAAACCCGGACGACGCTGGGCCAATTGTGCGCTGCCATATGGGACTCCCAATCACGGCCGGTTGTGATACAGCCTGGAATCGAACCAGGGGGTCTGTAGTGACGCCTCAGGCACTGAGATACAGTGCCTTAGACCGCTGCGCCACTCGGGAGCCCGAGCGGTACATATCATTAGGTACATATCATTAATTTCTAAGTCCTTGTTAAATGTACAGTATGCTTCCTTCAATACATCCTTCTAGCTTTTCACTGTCACACAGTGATCAATGAAAGAACTGGATGGGTGGAAGCAAGGTTTCCTCCAATTAGCTTTAACTTATCCAGTTCCATCATTTCTGTAATAATGCTCGCTAAAACTTTCTATGGACCAAAGTTGTATAAAGCATTATGAATGCGTAGTGCCTTATCTATCACACCCATAATGCATTCATAACAGCTTTTAGCTGTTTATAACAACCTACATGTCTTCAAATGCATTCATAATGTATTAGTCATATTTCTCTCTGTACTCATCTCTGTACTGTAGAAAGTATTCTTGAAAGCTCTCCCTCTCTCTTGCGCTCTCTCTCTCTCTCTCTCTCTCTTCATTGTAAGTGTAACCCAAGTGTAACTAAGCAGAGCCAGTCCAAGCTCCACAGAGCTCTAAAGCGCTCAGTTCTGACTGCACTTCACAGGTCTGGGGCAGTGATCTGAACTATTTAAAGAGTATTAAATCCTTCACATTAGCCTTTGGACTAAAATAACACACACACCAGGGTGGTTAGACATGTTAGTCAGACATACCAACGCTGAGCCCAGACAGAGGGGGAAATTATTGACCTAAAGTAGATGTGACACATGGAGGGTAAACCAGGGGATGGGGAGAACTAAGATCCCCCTCCTCTTCCTCCTAATTGGAACGGTCCCCCTGTCCCTTTTTGGCTAAGTGTAAAAAAATAAACCGACCCAATCAAGAGTTGGGGACAGGGGTGAAGGCGGAGGGTGGACTGAATGCTTGTGCAGGATTAAACAAAGGCAGAGGGGTTGTGTTAAATTAGTTAGAATTTCCCCAATGTAAAGAGAGAGGGAGAGGGAGAGAGAGAGGGGGGGAGAGAGAGAGAGAGAGAGAGAGAGAGAGAGAGAGAGAGAGAGAGAGAGAGAGAGAGAGAGAGAGAGAGAGAGAGAGAGAGAGAGAGAGAGAGAGAGAGAGAGAGAGAGAGAGAGAGAGAGAGAGAGAGAGAGAGAGAGAAGGCAAGTTAGTGAGAGAGAGAGAGTAGCTAGCGTTTTTGGACTGAGCTCTGGAGGACCTATCATTACCAGATGGCACTGAATGGGAGAATGCCAGCCTAGTCACTGCTTATTGCCTTAACCCTGCCTCTCTCTCCCTCCTTTCTTTCCTCCACTCTCCTCTTCCTTTCTCCCTCGCTCTGTGACTGTTCATTTTTAAATCTTCCTCCCTTTTCTCTCCCTCTATTTCCAGCTGTTTTTGGAGCATGCTCTCTCTCTCTCTTTTGCTGGGGGATGTTCTCTCCACCAAGTGTCTAAATTTAACAGGAGCTCCCTCCCTCTCTCTCTTCCTCTCTCAGCCCCTTCCTCCTCCCCTTCGGTCGTGACAGAGCACACCTGCTTGGTCTTGGCTGCACGCGCTCTCAGTGCAATTATCGCTCGGCCCTCGCAGCACAGTGCAGAAGGCTCACATTGCTTCAGCCTATAGCCCCAACTGGATATTTGGAAGAACATCTGACCTCGGCGCACTCTAACTCTCTCACTCTTTCTCACACGCTTCTAAAGAGCACAGGTAGGATAACCCACTGATGGATGGAGGGGATGGATCTTGGGGGGGAAACCCAGAAAAGACTGGATTATAGGCTCTGGGGAGTGTGGGAAGAGAGGCGGATTGTGAGGGGAATTGTTGAGAGGGATTGGGAATTGGGGTTATTGAGTTTCGGGGGTCTCAAACGTGCAGACTTGGTTAGTAAAGTGGTGATGCTGTGCTTGTGGTTTGAGGTTTTCTAATGGCTTGGTAGGGTCTGTGAAGTGGATGCTCTTTTGATGTTCCTTCATTCCTTAACTCTATCGCCAGACTCTGTGTGCAGTGATTTTGTGGTTGAACTGGTCATGAACGGTTGTTCATTTCGATGCTTTTGCACATACAGACAATTAGAATGTACGACATTAGTCATCCCAGGCATATCATGAAAGTGATGTGTTTGTGCATGATATTGCGCACTTGTTTTGTGTGTGCGTAGGGTTAATGAGTGTTCGTGTGTATGTGTATGTTTGTGTGTGCGCGCTCCCTCTAAGCTAGATGCGTTGCCAGGTCTTAGGCACAACAGGATTGTCTCAGGGATGAGAGACCATAGCTAATCATTCCCATACCAGACCATGTGATAGCCTACAGTATGATGAAGACAGCACCAGCTATAGGGAGGGGGTGTGGTGATACTTTTGATGCTAGCACTTCACTCCCATGCCAATGTATTAAAAAACCCTACCCTATTTATCCACAAGAGGATACCATGTTATCTTTCTTGTGCTTTATTGGTTTATCCCTTGGCTAGCGGTCAAGGCACTTGGGCAAGAGAGCTGTTTTGTCAGTTATTTGGTTTGTGGTTGTACATGTGGTTTTCCCTTACATCAAACTGTCCAGTGGTGTTAGTTTATGGTTTGACATGCATTCAGATGTGTTGTGTCTCTGTGTGAGCAGGGCAGAGGGATAGAGAGAAAGAGGTGTTTCTTTGATGTGAAGTCCCTGGAGGGCTTTTCTCCTCTCTTCTCAGTTACTGGCCCTGGTGGAAAACCCATTAAGTTTACCAGTGTCCTTTTCTTCAGTTGTAGCACTTTTAATTCATTGCTTTTTCTCTTTTGTACTCCCTCTGGCTCTTGGAGATCCTACAAGCGAAATAAAAACACATGAACAACAACAAGGATTTCTTTGTATTGCCTCAAGCCATTGCAGTTCACTTGCAGCAGTTCATGCCAGAATAAACCCATCCAGGGCATTTTAGACTAAAACAAATCGATCTGAAATGGTTTATTTAACTTGTTGTACTGCTGTTCTGTTTCACATCAACGTTAACGCACCGTTTCAGCCCGCCTCGTGAGCACTCTGTTTTGATGGAAGCGCTGCAGACCCAAATCGCCCAGGGCAACCAAAATTAAAGGGGAAAAGAAAAAACAGTACCTGGCAACCCAAAGCCTTATTAATCTAGTAACAGTACAGCTTCCTCTATAACAGAGAGGTTTGACTTCCCTGCAAGCCACCGCAAAACTCCCAGCTAACTCCTAACATCCTCCAACACAGAGGGACTTTTTTTTACAGGGTTGAACTGGAGTTACAGAGTGGAGAGGAAGGGGATATGAGGTGGAGGATGGACGTGTTTTCCTAGTCCACCCCCCAGTGCTCTTGACAACCTCAACCTAAACATGTTGTGACATGTTGATAGAGTCGTTGATTTTAAGTCAGTGTAGTTTGGTTAGCTCTGTGTGAGAAAAGAGAGAAATGTCTTTAGAGGCAAGTCCCAGGTTTGAGTCCAGGGGCCACATTTTCCCGTCTGGACTCACTATAACTGTCCGGGCCGAGAGAGAACAATAAACTGAAAAATGTACGTCAGCCACAAACGATTTTTTTCCTCGTTGGAATAATAGAATGTTCCATTCTCCAGTAGTGCTCTGTCCAAAAAGCTATTTTATTACCAAAGGGTCAAATAAATAATGTCTTACCCTATGGGAGATGGAGGGAGAGGGAAAAAGACAGAACAAGGGAGAAAGAGAAGAGTAGGATGGTCAGCAGAGTAGGCATCTGTTCAATACAGGCTGTAGATAATACAAGTGTGGTTAATAAATGGCAGCCATACAATACTTCTCATGGAACGGTTCAAACGCGGTTTAACCATTCACTGGCTTTCTCATACAACGGTCCAAAACAGCACAGACACTTCAGGGCTTTCTGCGGTCTCTGCGGTCTGTCAACAATATATGTGGTTTTATGACCCAATTTCGGAACTTCTTTGGAGTTCCCCCAAAAGAAATGCAATGCTCGCAGACGTTGGTCTTGTAACGGGTCCAGAGAGAGTTTCTTGGTTTGACGTGGGGAAATCACTCTGTTAGGGAAGCACTGTGACCACTGAAGGGGTTAGTGGTGCAGGCATTTCCTGTTGACAAAGCTCTGGTACATTATCTGTCGTGCCCAATCTGCCCATCATTTGACATAAAAGTTGTTTATTGGATGGATTTCTGGTTTTCTCCCCGTATATATAAACTCTCTTGAACTCAGATGTCTTTGGAAATGTCTTTAGGGCAAGAACAATGCCAAATGGAGACCCGTTAGTAGGATTTCAATATGGAAAGGCAGATGAATCACGCAGACAGACATACTGGGTCTTGAGGACTGTAAATGGTTAAAACTGTCTGGGTATCTGGGTCTGGTTGGGGAGGGGTTGACACGTTGAGTTGCTGATGCGTTTAAAAGGGGGCACACATGTTTCAGACATCCCGTAGCCTTGTAAATACCTCCCCTTGATTCGTTACTGACAGGCCCTCTGGAGACAGAAGATGGAGACCCCGGTCAAGGGGAGTTGGAGTAGAATGGAGTCATGGAGGGTAGAGGTAGTGGTAGGGGGTAGGAGGCTAGGAGGGTTGGAACGGTTGCCTTGAGATCTGTCTCCTATCACTCACTCAGACACAAAACAAGTACAACATACCGTCTATGTCATCCTCTCTCAAATGCTGCACAAGTTTGGAAAGGTATGGTGGAAAAGTATGAGCATGGGTTGATGATGGCCTACATACTGTACATGTGGCATGGATGGACTACAGCTGAATGGTGTCCAAGTGAGAGAGAGAGAGATGGAGAGAGAGCGACAGAGAGACAGAGGGGGAGAGACAGACAGAGGGGGAGAGAGAGAGAGCGAGAGGGTTGGAGGGAATAATGAGTCAGAGATGTTACATGGTGTCTCTACTGTAATCTGCTTCCTGCCTGAGACTTGTCAGAAGTGTGTCTAGATTTTCTGAGAAAGTGGTTAGGGAGGGAAGGAGAGGGGGATGAGAGGGAGGGAGGGAGGGGGGTTGACAAGGCTGCTGCAACAAAAGGAAGTGTCAACCTCCGCCCCTCCGCTCTGAGAGAAAGATCAGACTTGCTCTGACAAAACACAGGCCTCAGGCCTTACAGAGAATGAGAGGAGGAGGAGGAGGAGGAGAGGAGAGGAGAGGAGAGGAGAGGAGAGGAGAGGAGAGGAGAGGAGAGGAGAGGAGAGGAGAGGAGAGGAGAGGAGAGGAGAGGAGAGGAGAGGAGAGGAGAGGAGAGGAGAGGAGAGGAGAGGAGAGGAGAGGAGAGGGAGTCTTTTGACTGCTCCTACCTTTCCACATTTCGATTATTGAACACACCACAGGCAGTCAGATACACACACACACACACACACACACACACACACACACACACACATACACAGCATGAAGACACACCTCCTTTTACACATTTTATGGAGCACACAAACTTTGAAGGCTGGAAAATAACCAGAACTGTTAAAATTCATTGCAGCGGGTTCCCTACTGATCCGGGAACTAAATAACATGTCTCACATTACGCCATCCGCAACATTAAAGACTTCGCTCACAGCTAGCACTACACCTAGTTACAGCCCATTTCCTGTACGGTGTCCTGCTGAGACTGAGGCTGTCCAAATAAGGACACTGTAATATGTGCCAGTTTATAGTTGACCATCAAATCTGCTCCGGATAGACGTCATTGTGTCGCTATTTACGTGTCTGTTGTCAATGGTGTCACTAATCAATCTCGTTCTAGTAATCACGGTTTTGTTGACAAGATGACACAAGTTGACTAATGTACGCTAATTCTCACCTCATTAAATAGACAAATAATTGATAGGTTAGGTCCACTTGAGTGCCTATGAACAGTATCTGGCCCCGTTACCTTTGCTACTGTAACAAGCAGACAAAAAGTTGGCTCTGTCATGATTGGGGGCATATTCAGTGAATGGGGGCATCAGTGGAACAGCACAAATGGTGAGAGAGTTCAAGAAACATATGCCAATGTGCGAAAGCATCTTGGTGGGCATTGCACGGTACGTCAATGAGACTAACTCAACTTGAGTGGTAAACTGTAATGTACCACGCTATACTGCCCATTCAAGCTCCCTAAACCATCAAACAATATCCACAACAATAATTATTATCGATGTCAAATACATGTTTTACTTTGCAGTATACACTAGTAAAATAACCATGATCATTCAAATCAAATCAAATGTTATTCGTCACATGCTTTGTAAACAACAGGTGTAGACTAACAGTGAAATGCTTAGTTACGGGCCCTTCCCAGCAATGCAGAGAGAAAGAAAATAGAGAAATAATAGAAAAGTAGTAATATGTAAAAGTAATAATAAATACACAGTGAGTAACGATAACTTGGCTCTGTACACGGGGTACCAGTACTGAGTTAATGTGCAGGGGTACGAGGTAATTGAGGTAGATATGTACATATAACTAGGAATAAAGTGACAGATAATAAACAGTAGCAGCAGCGTATGTGATGAGACAAAAAGGTTAGTGCAAAAAGGGTCAATGCAGATAGTACGGGTAGCTATTTGGTTAACTATTTAACTAACTATATCCAATGGTCCTTAGTTCTCTAACAACTGCTTCCCGGATACTTTACCCTACAGCAGGGTCAACTACAACACTGTGTGGTCTAGATACCTAGACACTAACAGAACCCATGTAGAGCATTCCCTCACACATTGAACACTTTGCATTGTGCACCTCAGCCCTCTCAAAGTATTTCATATACAGCTGTCAACAAACAGTGTAGGCCCTTTGAAATGAGTCATTAGAAGTGCACTGAGAACTCATTCAAGGATCCACCTAAACAAAACATCAATTAGAGAGAGAGAGAGAGAGAGAGAGAGAGAGAGAGAGAGAGAGAGAGAGAGAGAGAGAGAGAGAGAGAGAGAGAGAGAGAGAGAGAGAGAGAGAGAGAGAGAGAGCGAGAGAGAGTGCCAGCCCTCTAGGTTCACACACAGACTTGCACTTCGAAGCACGTTGTTTTATAGGGCCGTCTTTGATCTAACCAATGGATGCTCCAGGTGCACCAGGGGTGCCTCGCCAGATCCCTCCTTTATGCTTGTGAAGCTGTACCTCCACCCTCTCTCCTCTCCTCTCCTCCCTCCTGGATATCTTTGAAGAGACTGATAAAGAGCCAATGCCTGGGGCTCAGTGGGATGTCTAATGGGATGTGTCTGCCTGCACAGGTTCAACCAAACTATGACGAGCTCCCTTCTGCATTACTGGGTCTCGTGGCATCGCTCAGCCTCTCTAGAACACAGATGTGTTAGAGAAAGGAAATGCATTTATTACAGTTAGGCTACTACACCTTATTATTAAATGAACTTTAATCAAGATGTTGATTGGCAATGTTGCATGGTTTGCAAGCTTCAAACGTTTGCTTATTCACATTTATCTCAGAATTGTGTCAAATCCTTATCATTCTATGCCTGTACACAAGAAATAAGCTAACCTAGACATGTATATCAGTTTGGATCATTACTAGCACCACATTGGATGTGTCGTTGTTGGGTTACCATATAACCAACCAATCAGCAGGTAGTATTATACAGTTCTTACTAATGTGCCAGTATAGGAGTTCATTAGCGGTCTTATAGTTTTAGTGTTTAATAAAAACATGACCGACAGATCTCCCTCTTCAAGGAGATTAGTATCTCTCCAGCCTGCTCTGCTTTGTTTTAACACGTCTCAGGAATGTTTATTGTCACTTATAAATCGTAGAACACACAGGAGGCTGCTTTTAATATGAATTCCTCTGTGTGTGTGTGTGTCTGTGTGTGTGTGTGTGTGTGTGTGTGTGTGTGTGTGTGTGTGTGTGTGTGTGTGTGTGTGTGTGTGTGTGTGTGTATGCGTGCGTGCATGCGTGTGTGTGTGTGCGTGCGTGTGCCTGCCTGCATGTACCTCCAGTAGTGACTAACGTCCAAACACTGAGGATATCAGGATCAATATTTAGGGGTCAAGGATTATATGGGTCGTTCCACAAATTCAGTGGCTTTTGTAACTTGGTCCAAAACAAACGTGTGAGTTCATCTTAAATCAGCCATGACAGGGGGAATGGAAGCGTGTTGTGTCTAACAGGAAGTGGCAATTGAATGCAAGCTTCATAAAAAAAATGCAATTGTTACAACATTTCTAGCCTGTCTATTTATGGGTAACAGGGTTGACATGTTATGTGTACGGAAGAAAATGCTGAATTTCGGCACGTTTGCAAGTCTTTATTCATATAAAATATCTGGTTTATTGAATTCTCCATGTGGTATATAGTAAAGGGCAGGGACGGCCTGTTCAATAGGGCGATATGGGCGACGCACTGCCAAACGGGAAAAGGAAGGGATTTTTTTTCTAATTATATCACGGCAACAGTAGTTATCAGTGTTCACGTCTGATCTGCCAGCCACTAAATGTCAAATCAGGCTAAAGTCGTGCTTCAAATGGCCCCGCCCGTTTTTGGGGCGATTTCAGTCAAGTTGAAAATCGCCCAGAAGTCTCTCATAGCCTGTCATGTAAAATCTATTTTTTTCAAATTTCAAAGCTTTCAATACATTCTCTATGGGTGTCTGTGGGCTTGCACTTACGCGCTTTCGTCATACGTGACGTAACCATGAACGTAACTAAGACAATAGCGGCTAGCAGCGTCTCTGTTGCGACCTGCAGTGTGGCGTTATTTTATGTTTTTAATTTGTAGACTTAGTTTACAAACATTCTGCCAACCATGGATTTCCAGTGGTTGGTTTTGGACTGATCTTGTTGATCGTGTACATACCCGCTACGAACGGACTAAATAATGAAAACGCTGCTGGCAGCGGAATCCCAATACAGCTGGGAGACTTGGCTGGATGACAGAGTCCCGGACAGAGAAGTGGAGCCGGCCGGCTTCACCCTGGTCAGAGCGGACCGCGATCCTGGTAAGAGAGCGACTCTGTACCCCGACATTGAACTGCTTTCTGTGTCATTGCGACCTTACTATCTGCCCCGTGAGTTCCCCCAATTGTTTGTTACCGTTGTGTACTGTTGATAATCACAAGTTTACTGGAGAACTGAGACCAAGTAGAGACTTTGGACAGGGTGGATATGGTATAATAAAGGCAGTTTATTCAGAGGTAAAGATATCTGGAATCGCGTGCACGGACTCGTTCGTCAAACTCTTAGGGAGAAGAGAGCCCCGAAAACATTGTGTACAGACATTTTATACAATAAATGATGTAGGTTGAATCTAGTAGTTCTGATCTTCTGATTGGTCCTGATGAGTTGGGCGAGGTCCCCTCCACTGTTGCATTGGCTCTGAGTCGGGTTCTCTGTCTTCAAATGTTCAGCCTAAAGAGAGGGGATTTGTGTGTGTGTGTGTGTGTTTAACAGTGATGATGTGTGTGTGTGTTATCAGTGATGATGTGTGTGTGTGTGTGTGTGTGTGTGTGTGTGTGTGTGTGTCCTCAGAGCAAGAACTCGTGAGTTGGAAGAACTGAGAGACCTATGGCGTGGGTGTTGTCCTTGGCCACCTGCTGACAAGGCTGACAAGATAGGACTCTTTTGTCCATTGTTATAGGATAGGAACAGCATTGATTGAAAACAAACGCCCAACACAAAATGGGTCATGCACAAGATTTTAGTCAGACCAAGCTATAACATTATATATTTACTACGACAGTACATTCAACCAAAAGCTAATATAACAAAGGCATCAGAGATTATTTATAATCTGTCACAGAAACTGGAATCCATCTCCATAGATCAGTCAATAAATGCTTCTGGTATTGACTTATATGCTGCCCCTGTCTTCATGTTGTTGCTGGACATATCTTTTTTAAAATGTGTGTAGGTCACCTAAATCATCAGAAAAATTGCCCCTCCTGAGAATTTTTTCAGGAGCCGCCACTGGTAAAGGGCACTTTATTTAATACAACAGGCACAGGGATGCAAAAAGCACTCTTTTCATGGGTTGACCCTTATGCAAATCAGTACAGCATTCCTTCCTGCTATCTCTATTTGGTTTCCAGGTCTCAGACCAATGGAGGTTAAAAAAGACTAACTATCTTGGCAAGATAACTGACAGGGTATTCATTATGGATTCCCCTACATATTGACTTATAGATAAGTTAAACCTAGAGCCAAGATTTGCCCTGTTCGAAAAGATTGGACCAACATGTTCTTGTGCTCGACTGTTAAGCTAAGATTGGATCTGTTTTATCTCTGTGCTTCAACACATTTCCACATAGCACAACTCAGTGGCCTTGTGGTTAGACTGTCTGCCTTGAGATTGGAAGGTCGTGAGTTCAATCCCTGGACGAGTCATACCAAAGACTGTAAAAATGGGACCTGATGCATCTCGCTTGGCATTAAGGAGATAGATTGGGGGTAAGGCTCTGTGATAGACTAGTGTCCTGTCCTGGGGGTGTACTTCTACATCAAGCTGCCTCACGTTACAGAAACAAGAGGTAGGCTCCTGCCCTATGAGCAGGTCCGGCTTGTGCAAGGCTACTTACTTACATGTTTCCGTAGGCTAAGGCTCAGTCCTACATGGAAAATAGAAGTCAAATCATTATTGTCTTTGTCCACCCATATTACAATGGGCAGAGGCATATTCCACACAGTTGGAATCCATTTCAATCCACCCACCAATTTTTCCATCAAAAATGTCAACAATTTTAATGGAATTGATCCCAACCGTGATACAGTATGCTTGGAGAACTCTGTTCCCATTGAGTGCTGTACTGTAGCTCTGTCTGTCTGTGTGATGGCTGTAGTGTGGGTTAGACCTATAATTACCCTTTATGTTCAGAGAGAGCTGCCGTAAGACCTGATCCTGTTTCCATTGACCTGACGCCACCCTAAGAACCGGACACACACACACACACACACACACACACACACACACACACACACAGTCACCTACCCAGCAATCTGCCTGTCATGCAAAGGTCCAGCAGACCCGCCTCTCTCTTTGGTCCCAAAGTAATTGAAGGGGTGGTGTGTGTCTGGGGCTCTGTTTGCTTTCACCAGTGGTACTTTGACCACAAACATCATGAGCCGAATAATAACACTGACCCTGAACCAGTTGGAGAGAACTGAAAGTACAGTACAATAATAGGGCTTGGAGTACTGTCTGGGCTTGGAGTACTGGGTCAGTTTGACTGGACAGAGTGTGTTCTGTGTGACTGGACTGGCCAGAAGGCTTGAGCGGGTCAAAGTTGAATGGAATGGATGACCATTGCGGTCATGATTTGTCGGTAGAGTAGATGGCTGGTTTCCTATAATCTTAGTGGGCCTTGAAATGGAGAGAGATAAACAAGGAAAACACTATACATACAAATTACTTTCCTGTACAATTACACCGTAATCAGTCATTGGTTTGACAATATGTTTTTCACAAATGGTTACCATATATTGTGAATATGTATTTACTGTTTCTGCCCTGTGAAAGGAAGTTATTTTGACCTATTCTATTTGCACATACACTTGGTACAGCCTTGGTGGTCCTCCATTTTACAGATTGATACATTTCCCAATGTTCTCGGCTTTGCCCTGACCTCTCCTCTTTAACCTTTGACCCCCAGCTGCACTTTAAGGTAACTAGGCCATTCTCCCCCTGCTGACCTGTTCCAAACTAAAGCAACTCCAGGTGCTTGGCCTTCTAGCCTATAGCCTCCCACCTCAGACCTTTCTCTCTCCTTTTCCCTCTCACCCCTACACACACCTCACATCCCGTTACTTGCATGAAAGGTTAGATTGGCCTCTTTCTATCATTTATATCTTAGGGAAGGGATCACTGCCGCTATCTCGCTTTCGAACCAAGGTGCATGAATTGAGGAGCAAACTGAAGGAGAGGGTAGAGTCAGCAACGCTTGGAGGATAAAGGAATACAATAAAAAAGCTTCTTTATTGCTAAAAGTAGAACCTCAACCTCTCACCTCTGCCCCCATCCTTTACCACCCACCAATACCCATGCACCCCTCTACAGTAGTTCTGACCTCTAAGCCCTGACCTTTTCCCTCCCCCTAGGCTCCCGGACAGAGGCACCATGAGGTCGGCCTGTCTCTCCCTGCTCCTGGTCACAGCGTGCTGGTCACTGCCCTTCCGCCAGTCGGGCTTCCTGGACTTCATGATGGAGGATGAGGCGGGCTCTGGCCTGCCCGAGGTGCCCATCGAGCCCAAGGTGGACATCCCCACCATGCCCGAAGGACCCAAGTGCCCCTTCCGCTGCCAGTGCCACCTCCGCGTGGTGCAGTGCTCCGACTTAGGTAAGAGACTCAATAAATAATATTTAATATCATGACCGTATGTAGTGCATTTCTACTTCTGTGATTCGTGTGTTTTCATGAGCTGAGGTCAATTTGTCAGTGTAATACGGACAACCTGTTGCATCAGCTCTTCTCTCCCTCTCTCGCCTAACTGAGGCAGTCCTTAGTTTACAAGATACATCTTCCTCGTTCCCAAAGATGTGTTCCCTCCATCTGGGGACCTCAGAGGGATGTTCAAAGAGTGTCTGGTGTTTGATATACCCATCATCAGCTCGTTAATTGGCCTAAAAGAACATCGCCCCAGCCCGACCACTTTAAACGCTCTCAGATGCTGCGAACTTCACGCTCTTCCGCGACGATGACATAGTTTTGCCGTGACTTTGGCCTTTTACTCATTTTCCTAATTGTTTTCGCAGACGCAGGGATATAAAAGGTTAGCGGGATTTGGGAAAGTCTCGAACTAACCCTGGTTTAACAAGCCCAATGTTCTAAAGCTTGTTTTTTTCTCAGTCAGATCGCTCCATTCTCCATCCTCTCCGGAGGCAAATGAACTCTGCCACGAATTAGCCTAGTGCTCTGTTTCCACACAATTAAAATGATTTACTTGATCCTCTTAATTGTTTGCAAGATTATCCTGTTTGTTTGCTTCATCCACCCTTTAGCTTTGGCATGACTCATCTCTAGGCCTACTGCTCTGCCAAGGGAAGTCACTGACCCAGTTGATTGGCTGTAGCTTATATAGCTTGTATAACTTTGCAATTCTTCACCTATGAGTTTGGTTTGTTTTTTGGCTTTACTCTTGTTTTAAAAGGGAGGAGCAGGGGAGGAATACTGGAGACA
This sequence comes from Coregonus clupeaformis, assembly GCF_020615455.1. NCBI lineage: Eukaryota > Metazoa > Chordata > Actinopteri > Salmoniformes > Salmonidae > Coregonus > Coregonus clupeaformis. Next base: position 240,346 of record NC_059202.1, on the reverse strand, counting down.
GACGAAGACAGAGTGAGAGATACAGATGGACTGGGATGTATACACAGAGAGGAGAGAGAAAGAAAGAAACAGACAGAAAGAAAGACAACGTTGTACAGAGAGAGACAGAGACATGTGAAAGAGAAGGAGGGAGAGGGACAGAGAAAGAGAGGAGGGAGAGGGACAAAGAAAGAGAGGGAGGGAGAGGGACAGAGAAAGAGAGGAGGGAGAGGGACAGAGAAAGAGAAGGAGGGAGCGGGACAGAGAAAGAGAAGGAGGGAGAGGGACAGAGAAAGAGAGGAGGGAGAGGGAGAGGGACAGAGAAAGAGAAAGAGAGGAGGGAGAGGGACAGAGAAAAAGAGGGAGGGAGAGGGACAGAGAAAGAGAGGAGGGAGAGGGACAGAGAAAGAGAGGGAGGGAGAGGGACAGAGAAAGAGAGGGAGAGAAAGGGGCAGAGAAAGAGAGGGAGGGAGAGGGACAGAGAAAGAGAGGAGGGAGAGGGACAGAGAAAGAGAGGAGGGAGAGGGACAGAGAAAGAGAAGGAGGGAGAGGGACAGAGAAAGAGAGGAGGGAGAGGGAGAGGGACAGAGAAAGAGAGGAGGGAGAGAGCCGGAGAAAGAGAGGGAGGGAGAGGGACAGAGAAAGAGAGGAGGGAGAGGGACAGAGAAAGAGAGGAGGGAGAGGGACAGAGAAAGAGAGGAGGGAGAGGGACAGAGAAAGAGAGGAGGGAGAGGGACAGAGAAAGAGAGGAGGGAGAGGGACAGAGAAAGAGAGGACGGAGAGGGACAGAGAAAGAGAGCAGGGCGATCAAGAAAACAGTGAGTTCCAGTGGAGGAAGAGAAAGACAGACTGACCCACACAGCCAGACAGACAGACAGACCAACTACGACAGACAGATGGAGAGACTGATGATCAGGAAAGGGCTGGTTCCATTACCTCACCGGGGCCTGTTAGCGCTGAACGTCTCCCAGGAGAGAGAGCCCCAGAGCTGGATCCTCATCTCCGGCACCAGCCCCTCTGGCCTGGAGCCTGCATCTGTTCCCCAGGCCTGCTGGCACACACACAGGCCTGGGAGGGGAGGGGAGGGGTGTGGATTGGTCTGCTCTCCATCCAAAGTCACCCCCTTTCACAGTTAGAAAACTGGAAGAAAAAGGAAAAGTTACCGTAAGGCCTTATTTCTGTAGGCTTCCAGCTGGCGCTGCGTGCTACAGTTATCACATGTGTAAGAGCAGAGATGAAGCAGGAAGTAGTGCAGAGGCTAGTAGTCTAGACATTCACCAGACGTAGTTACAGTACATTTATTTTAAAAATAAGTTTGGCAATTACTCTGCAGGCATTGTGGTGTACTATCAAAACAGCTTCCTTTTTTGCTGAGTTTGGAAATGAGGTTTTATGAACATGGGGCACAAGACTCTTTACTGAAAATGATCGGTTTCATTAAGGTTTAGATTAAAAACACGTTGATGTTACAGTCGTCAAAGATCTTCATCTGACAGGGATATAATGTTCCCAGTTACCTTGGACTAGCCCGTCTAGGTCTGTTTGATTTAATGGGTCCCTATGTGTCAACAGGTGTTGTGGGTGACAAAAGCACTCCTTTTCCCAATGCCCTGATTGAACTGGGTTATTACTAGTATTGCTGACAGGCGTAGCTACATTGTGTCTGCTGTGAATGGACAACATAATAGAAAACTCACGCTCAACTCAGGGACAATCAGACCCATAATGACTGAACAGACGTTCCCCTCACAAGGGGCGAAAGTTACAGTACACCCCTCAAAAAAAGGATTGCAGTGCTGGAAATTGCATAAACGTTGCCATTAATGCTTGGATGTGCTGAAAGCATGAGGGCGAGAACCCAGGGCGATCATACCCTTGATATCACATTCATTCAGCTTTTATTGAAATTATGACTACAATAAAGGGACTACGTTGGCATTCAGCTACTATTTTTCTAGTCTGCTACTTGCCAAGAGGTCATCTTAACATGCCAATATCTCAACAAGAACAGAGCGTACTGTCTCAGCCTCTGGTTTCTCTCACTTACTTATGAATCAGCCAAGCCAACTTCCTTAAATGAAAACATAATCTGCAGAGCACTGAGACGATCTGACCAGCCATTTTATCTATGACGTTGCTATGGAAATGCTCCCAAATTTGAACAAACTAATTCACTTATTTATTTATTTTAGAGATGTTCTTACTTTTAATGGAAGATTCAGCCCTTTTATGTTGAACATTCAGCCCTTTGTTATCAAAGGTTGGGACCAGTGAGTGTGACCAGAGGCCTTTATAAATACATCCATTACACACAGGTGGCTCATAGCAGCTTCCAATCCTTCCATAGGACAAAATCCCTGAAACTAAACATCTCAACCAGACTTTCCTGCCACCTGACTCTTAGTAACTGACCTCTCACCCCTGCCCCCATCTCCTACACACAGACACGCTCTCTCCAAACTGTTTACTGTACCAACCACGTCAGCTCTGACTCTGACAGAACGCCATGTGGTTCACCTCACGCTGCTAGAGGAAAAGAAAGAGATAGAGAGAGCGAAAGAGAATAATAACAAGGATGGAGTTGGGGTAGAGAGAGGAGATGGAGATGAAAGAGAGGAGAGAGAGAGAGGAGATGGAGATGGAAAGAGAGGAGAGAGAGAGACAAGGCGATGGATGGAAAAGGGAGCAAGTAGATGAGAAAAAGACGAAGGAAGGGTGAAGGGATAGAGTGTGAGAGAAGGAGATGAGGAGTGAGAGAATGTAAGATATGAAGTGGGAGTGGGAGACGGAGAGAGGGAGCACAGTGGGAGCCTACCACAGACAGCTGTGTGGAGGATTGTGGGGCTTGGGTAGCATTGGAGAAACTGATAGAAAAGCCAACTGAGCTGAAGAGAATGTTTGTGTAAGTGGGGCGTGCTCAAAGCTCTTAAGCCAAAGTGTGTCTGCATATGTGGAGTTTATAAGACACAGTATTTAAGCCCTGAATGACTAAACAGTTTATTCTAGAGACAACCGCCGCCTCCAGAATGGAAACCAGCCATGTGAACCTTGACCCTTAGCCATTGTGTTGTTTAGATGACTTGTGGTAGCTCTCTGTGTTCACCCTCTATTTAAAACAATACCCATAGAATAGAACAGAACAGAACAGAATAGAATAGAATAGAGTAGAATATAAAAGAATATAATAGAATGGAATGGAATAGAAGACAACATAATAGAATAGAACACAATAGAATAGAGTGGAATAGAACACAATAGAATAGAATAGAGTGGAATAGAACACAATAGAATAGAATAGAACACAATAGAATAGAATAGAGTGGAATAGAACACAATATAATAGAATAGAGTGGAATAGAACACAATAGAATAGAATAGAGTGGAATAGAACACAATAGAATAGAATGGAATAGAACACAATAGAATAGAATGGAATAGAATAGAATATAAAATAATAGAATAGAACAGAATAGAACAGAACAGAATAGAATAGAAAAGTTAGAATAGAACAGAACAGAACATAATCATATTACACAACAATACATAATGTACCCAATACATATCCATAGTGTATACCTCACCCCAGCTCATAATTCCCTTACACTTCTCCCTCAGAACATATGGTTCTGGTTTACCAGTCATATAGTCAGGTGCCATTTACTGTCTCAGTGCCAAATAATGCAATGTACTCTCCAACCCAAACTGCATGCAATGAGGTCAGTGTGCAGGTATGTGGACACTGGAAATTGGCAGAAATTAATTTCAAGGCCTATTTCCACACTGTGTGCCATAGATTGTTTCAATGCTAACTCATGGCACATCTGGTACCACTCAAGTCTGGACTGTTACCATGAAACACATCATACTTTGGTTCCTCAGGGTTATTTGTTATAATGGTTGGTCTACGATGGCCTAGAGTTCAGAGGTCAGAGACAGAGTTCTGTGGTTGTGCTCACTTTCTGTGGTCAGTTTCAGGGCAGAAGTCAATTTATTTGATGCAAAACACACCATCATGACGACGTGGCAAGTGACACTTTGCTTCTTGAAAATCCTATATCTTGAAAACCTGACTGCTGACATGCAAAACATTTTGGCACTGTAACATCCGTGGACTAATGAAAAAAACACCAAAAGATAGTTGAACGTTTCTTAGTGGATTTTTCTTTATTGTAATTCCTAAACTGAGGTTAGATGGCATTGACCCCAGCCCTGGTCAGATGGTCAGTAGACATACAGACAGCTGGAGAGCAGGCGGTCGTGGTGTGACCATTCCCCATGGGGTCTCAATGTGGATAATGCCGCGTTCACGTGCTGGTCGGAACTCTGACATTGCCGACTTGCTAACTGTTTGAACGCGGCACGTGTATAACTACAACCAGTTAGCAAGTCTGACATTTCTGAGTTCCGACTAGCACGTGAATGCGGCATAAACCTTCGACCAGAGCCAGGGCCATCACGCTCCACTGCGAACTCCATTTCCCATCAGCCAGCAGCCACAGATGCAGCACAGCTCAGGAAGTTTCTTGTCACCTGGACAAACATACCATGCACATGCCCTAGCGTGCACACCATCTCACACACACACACACACACTCCTCGTCATGCGTCGTCATACACACACATGCTCATGGCAGGGTTGGGCCAAACCTCATTTCATTCAACATCATTAACTCTGAAATAAAATGTAAAATAAAATTGAATACATTTTTTAAATTAATTAATTAATTAAAATCACATGGAGCTATGAAACTAGCTACAACGGGCTGGCCTAGAAGTATCTCTCCTCTCCTTTCCTGTTTTGTCTCTGTCTGTGAGTATTTCTCCTCTCCTTCCTCTTCCTCTGCAGGGCTGAAGAGTATCCCAGATGAGATCCCTGCAGACAGCACCCTGCTGGACCTGCAGAACAACAAGATCACTGAGATCAAGGAGAACGACTTCAAGACTCTGAAGGGACTCCTAGTAAGAGTTTAACACTCCACTAAACACTCAATATGTCCCCTCCACTAAACACTCAATATGTCCCCTCCACTAAACACTCAATATGTCCCCTCCACTAAACACTCAATATGTCCACTCCACTAAACACTCAATATGTCCCCTCCACTAAACACTCAATATGTCCCCTCCACTAAACACTCAATATGTCCTCTCCACTAAACACTCAACATGTCCCCTCCACTAAACACTCAATATGTCCACTAAACACTCAATATGTCCCCTCCACTAAACACTTAATATGTCCCCTAAACACTCAATATGTCCTCTCCACTAAACACTTAATATGTCCACTAAACACTCAATATGTCCCCTCCACAAAACACTCAATATGTCCCCTAAACACTCAATATGTCCCCTCCACTAAACACTCAATATGTCCCCTCCACTAAACACTCAATATGTCCTCTCCACTAAACACTCAATATGTCCACTAAACACTCAATATGTCCCCTCCACTAAACACTCAATATGTCCCCTCCACGAAACACTCAATATGTCCACTAAACACTCAATATGTCCCCTCCACTAAACACTCAATATGTCCACTAAACACTCAATATGTCCCCTCCACTAAACACTCAATACTCTATGTCAACTAAACACTCAATATGTCCACTAAATACTCAATATGTCCACTTTGTTGCAGCTTTTCACCTATTAATGATTGGCCCCTTACTTTCAAAGCTCACGATTGCATTTTCCAAAAAACATTTATTCACAACTCGCCATTTTGTATCAATCATGCACAATTTTTCTAGGTAGTGCAAAGTTGACATCCCTTCAAAGTATACTCCAGATTGAGTGTAAAAACTTGCATTTCTTGGGTAGGAGAGTGCTAAAGAGAAAACACTAAAGCTAAACTTGAAGCCGTTTTTTTTTGGACGACATCCTAACAGGCTTATTATACACGCAAAAGTATTGGCTGGAGCGAAGCAGTGGAAATCAGATTTATCTCTGGACTTTCTTGAGACCAGAGGGAGCTTAGGTGTGTGTGTGTGTGTGTGTGTGTGTGTGTGTGTGTGTGTGTGTGTGTGTGTGTGTGTGTGTGTGTGTGTGTGTGTGTCCCACGTGTATACTTTTTTTGGAGAGCTGATTTCTTGATTATATTCCAAAACTCTAACATGTTTAACTAACATGTTTAACTCGGATCAAAGATCCTAAAAATAGTCTACCAAAGGGAAAAGCACTGTAATACACCTCCACTCATTTGTTTTTAACCACAGGAATCCAGGTACCAGTGTTCCCAGGTGCAATGGAAACTATTCTCCTCTGGGCCATCGCCTGACCTCTCTACACGTGTATAGCTTTCTGACCTGTAATAAATAGCCTACCTCTGTCAAACGGCCAACACTGTTTCCACCCCCGTACATTAGTTGGTCTCTCCGGGGGAAATGTACTGCATTCTCTGCATTCTCCATTCTTCCACCCCCATCTGCAGCCATGAGAATAGAATGGTCCACTTTCTACGAAATTGCCTCCAATCACAACAACCCTGGCGCCTGTACTCTTTAAGACGAGGTCCAAGGGTGTGTTGTGATTACTGTACAGACGTTAAAAAAACAATCTCAGGGGCCTCCCGAGTGGTGCAGCGGTCTAAGGCACTGCATCACCGTGCTAGAGGTGTCACTACAGACCTGGGTTCGATCCCAGGCTGTGTCACAACCGGCAGTGATCGGGAGTCCCATTGGGCGGCGCACAATTGGCCGAGCGTTGTCTGGTTTAGGGGAGGGTTTGGCCGTGGGGGCTTTACTTGGCTCATTGCACTCTAGCTACGACTGAGGCTGACCTCAGTCGTCAGTTGAACAGTGTTTACTCCGACACATTGGTGCGGCTGGCTTCCAGGTTAAGCGTGCGGTTGTTAAGAAGCGTGGTTTAGCGGGTCATGTTTCGGAGGACGCATGACTCAACCTTTGCCTCCCGTGCCCATTGGGGAGCATCTTATTTTGTTGATGTCAAGCGTTTAAAATGCTCTCAACTAGTACAAAATAGTCTAAAATAGTCCAGTCTGGTTGTGAAGCAATTTTTGCAACCTCACTATGATATAATGAAACGTCTTCAATTAATAAATTTTACACACATAAACAATGATCAAATAGAAAAAGCAATCTCAAATATAAAAAGCAGTTGGCCAATGTCACATTAGCTTAAATATATACATAATAATTAGCAATACCATAAACATGCTCATTATAATTAGCATAAACATACAAATTATCATAAAAACATTCACATTAGCACTATCTTAAATATAACAGGGATTGTTTTCTCTCTGATCTCCCCAGACCCTGATCCTGGTGAACAACCAGATCACCACAATCCATCCCAAGGCCTTCATTCCCCTGGGCAAGCTGCAGCGCCTCTACCTCTCCAAGAACCACCTCAAGGAACTGCCCGCCAACATGCCCAAGAGCCTGCAGGAGCTTCGCATCCATGAGAACGAGATCACTAAGATCAAGAAGGCCTCCTTCGAGGGCATGGCCCAGGTCATCGTCATGGGTATGGACCAGACATGGGTTCAAATACAATTTGAAATCTTTCAGATACTTTGAGCGCTTGCTTTAGCTTGAGTGGATTGCCTTAATGACCAGTCTGTTTTCTTCTGTTGGGTGCATAATGACCTCAACCCATCCCCTGTTCGGTACTCAAATTACGTACGATAGAACTGGTCTCCTCCTTAACACACACGTACACCCTGTTACTTGAACATGTTTCCTTCATTGACTGTTTAGTAGCAATAGGACAGGAGCAAGTTTACAAGTTCACAGCTAACTAGTACACTAAATCAGTGCAGAGTTGGAGTCAGAAACTGATGATGTAAAGTGTTGTGTAACCATGAATTACAACTTTTCAGTGTTTAGAGTGTGCCAGCAATCACCTACAGAGAGGAAGGGATGGTTCATTGCTTACAGAGTGGCGAGTGGACTTTTTAGGGTGCCAGCAGCAGAGAGAGTGAGAGAGTGTGTGTGTGTGTGTGTGTGTGTGTGTGTGTGTGTGTGTGTGTGTGTGTGTGTGTGTGTGTGTGTGTGTGTGTGTGTGTGTGTGTGTGTGTGTGTGTGTACGCGTGCATTTATACTTTCTCCATTTAATTTTTTTTATTGCTGGAGTTCCCCTCCAGCAATTTTTCGCCTATCCATCTCTCTGCTTCCCTTGGCCCTCAGCTCAATAAACTTCTCCCTCTCCGGACCCCAAGTTCCACAGAATGTAAAGTATCTCATTACAGCGTAGCTAAAGGACTGGAGCCGTATGCCCTAAAACACACTGATCCTCAGATTATATTCCCAATGTGACATATCGGCCAATCCAGCGAGGCTAAAGGAGGAGGGAGACAGGGCTTACGGACAATATCCCACGCCGGCTGCAGACCATGTTTATATATGACTCAGGTTGAGATTCCCGTAACACACCAGGACTGGAATGTGGTTAATGGATCTGGTCAATCATTGTTTTTCTCTCTGATTGTCTACCTCTCTATTTCTCTTCCTCTCTGTCTCTGTTTATCTCTCTCTTGCTCTCTCTCTTTATTTCTGCTCCCTCTGTCTCTTAATTTTCTATGTCTCTTAATTCTCTCTCTTTCTGTCTCTGTCTCTCTGTCTCTCTTTCCCTCCTTCTCTTTACAGAGCTCGGCTCCAACCCCCTGAAGAGTGCAGGGATTGAGGCTGGGGCGTTCGGGGCCCTGAAGAAGGTCTCTTACATCCGCATTGCAGACACCAACCTGACAGAGATCCCCAAAGGTACTGCCCATCATAAATCATCCTTCCTTCCTTCCAGTCCCTTGAAGGGATCATAGTAAATCTAACACAAGGCTAGGTATAAGCAGGGATCCATAACATAGCTTTCACCTATCCCGTCATTTCAGATCATTTCACTTTAAGGATCCAACTAAAGAATATGGAAAATAAAATGTAATTTTAGTCAAGGAAGGCTGTAAGTATTTTGACCACACTGCAAAAAAATATATACAGTGAGGGAAAAAAGTATTTGATCCCCTGCTGATTTTGTACGTTTGCCCACTGACAAAGAAATGATCAGTCTATAATTTGAATGGTAGGTTTATTTGAACAGTGAGAGACAGAATAACAACAAAAAAATCCAGAAAAACGCATGTCAAAAATGTTATAAATTGATTTGCATTTTAATGAGGGAAATAAGTATTTGACCCCTCTGCAAAACATGACATAGTACTTGGTGGCAAACCCTTGTTGGCAATCACAGAGGTCAGACGTTTCTTGTAGTTGGCCACCAGGTTTGCACACATCTCAGGAGGGATTTTGTCATACTCCTCTTTGCAGATCTTCTCCAAGTCATTAAGGTTTTGAGGCTGACGTTTGGCAACTCGAACCTTCAGCTCCCTCCACAGATTTTCTATGGGATTAAGGTCTGGAGACTCGCTAGGCCACTCCAGGACCTTAATGTGCTTCTTCTTGAGCCACTCCTTTGTTGCCTTGGCTGTGTGTTTTGGGTCATTGTCATGCTGGAATACCCATCCACGACCCATTTTCAATGCACTGGCTGAGGGAAGGAGGTTCTCACCCAAGATTTCACGGTACATGGCCCCGTCCATCGTCCCTTTGATGTGGTGAAGTTGTCCTGTCCCCTTAGCAGAAAAACACCCCCAAAGCATAATGTTTCCACCTCCATGTTGGACGGTGGGGATGGTGTTCTTGGGGTCATAGGCAGCATTCCTCCTCCTCCAAACACAGCGAGTTGAGTTGTTGCCAAAGAGCTCGATTTTGGTCTCATCTGACCACAACACTTTTACCCAGTTCTCCTCTGAATCATTCAGATGTTCATTGGCAAACTTCAGACGGGCCTGTATATGTGCTTTCTTGCGCAGGGGGACCTTGCGGGCACTGCAGGATTTCAGAGTTTCACGGCGTAGTATGTTACCAATTGTTTTCTTGGTGACTATGGTCCCAGCTGCCTTGAGATCATTGACAAGATCCTCCCGTGTAGTTCTGGGCTGATTCCTCACCGTTCTCATGATCATTGCAACTCCACGAGGTGAGATCTTGCATGGAGCCCCAGGCCGAGGGAGATTGACAGTTATTTTGTGTTTCTTCCATTTGCGAATAATCGCACCAACTGTTGTCACCTTCTCACCAAGCTGCTTGGCGATGGTCTTGTAGCCCATTCCAGCCTTGTGTAGGTCTACAATCTTGTCCCTGACATCCTTGGAGAGCTCTTTGGTCTTGGCCATGGTGGAGAGTTTGGAATCTGATTGATTGATTGCGTCTGTGGACAGGTGTCTTTTATACAGGTAACAAGCTGAGATTAGGAGCACTCCCTTTAAGAGTGTGCTCCTAATCTCAGTTCGTTACCTGTATAAAAGACACCTGGGAGCCAGAAATCTTTCTGATTGAGAGGGGGTCAAATACTTATTTCCCTCATTAAAATGCAAATCAATTTCTAACATTTTTGACATGCGTTTTTCTGGATTTTTTTGTTGTTATTTTTTATTTTATTTTTTTCACCTTTATTTAACCAGGTAAGCCAGTTGAGAACAGGTTCTCATTTACAACTGCGACCTGGCCAAGATAAAGCAAAGCAGTGCAATAAAAACAACACAGAGTTACATACGGGGTAAAAAACATAAAGTCAAAAATACAACAGAAAATATATATACAGTGTGTGCAAATGTAGCAAGTTATGGAGGTAAGGCAATAAATAGGCTATAGTGCAAAATAATTACAATAGTATTAACACTGGTATGCTAGATGTGCAAGAGATTATGTGCAAATAGAGATACTGGGGTGCAAAAGAGCAAAATAAATAACAATATAGGGATGAGGTAGTTGGGTGGGCTAATTTCAGATGGGCTGTGTACAGGTGCAGTGATCGGTAAGGTGCTCTGACAACTGATGCTTAAAGTTATTGAGGGAGATAAGAGTCTCCAGCTTCAGAGATTTTTGCAATTCGTTCCAGTCATTGGCAGCAGAGAACTGGAAGGAATGGCGGCCAAAGGAGGTTATGGCTTTGGGAATGACCAGTGAGATATACCTGCTGGAGCGCAGACTACGGGTGGGTGCTGCTATGGTGACCAATGAGCTAAGATAAGGCGGGGATTTGCCTAGCAGTGATTTATAGATGGCCTGGAGCCAGTGGGTTTGACGACGAACATGTAGTGAGGACCAGCCAACAAGAGCGTACAGGTCACAGTGGTGGGTAGTGTATGTTATTCTGTCTCTCACTGTTCAAATAAACCTACCATTCAAATTATAGACTGATCATTTCTTTGTCAGTGGGCAAACGTACAAAATCAGCAGGGGATCAAATACTTTTTTCCCTCAATGTATATTCAACATACTGTATAATTGTAAGGCAACCAGCTGCACACCAACAACAAGTTGGTGTGTGAACATTGTTTTGAGCAAACTCACAATTGCAGCTTCATGCCTTACAATTGTACGTTGAATCAACATCTTTTTTTTTACGGTGCAGGGCCTGAATCTCTATTTTCAACCAGGACTGGTTTGAATACTTCACAGCTCAATAGCTTCAGCTAAAACAAAGGAATTCAAGTAAACAATCTACCCCAGACAAAATCATCAATCATCTTGCACTGCAAGAATACACATTTAGATTAATTGGCTCCACTGAACAATGGTTACAGTGTGGAACAAAAAGGCTTAAAGAGAGGAAAACTCAAACAGCATATTAATTCAAAGGTATGTAAGACTAATGTTGTCTGTCCTATTGTGGGAATCTGGCAACCAGTTTAGATGGAATAGTCCTCAGAGAGAGATCCTCTAATCTAATGCTCTAATACTAATAGAAGGGAGGAAGGATAGACCTCTGGATGTTAGAGGCTGCATCTGAGATGGCACCCTAATCCCTATAGTGTACTACTACATGGTCAAAAGTAGTGCACTCTATAGGGATTAGGGTGCCATTTCAGATGCATTAGAATTAGTATCGATTCAATCCTACTGGCATACTGTATATAGAAATGAACCCCTTACCTTCCCCTCACCATAACTGCTGTGGGTTGCCAGGTTGTTTGTCCTCTCGTCATTGTCTCTCTCCTGTGGGTTGCCAGGTTGTTTGTCCTCTCGTCATTGTCTCTCTCCTGTGGGTTGCCAGGTTGTTTGTCCTCTCGTCATTGTCTCTCTCCTGTGGGTTGCCAGGTTGTTTGTCCCCTCGTCATTGTCTCTCTCCTGTGGGTTGCCAGGTTGTTTGTCCCCTCGTCATTGTCTCTCTCCTGTGGGTTGCCATGTTGTTTGTCCCCTCGTCATTGTCTCTCTCCTGTGGGTTTCCAGGTCTTCCCCCCTCCCTCTCTGAGCTCCACCTGGACAGCAACAAGATCACCAAGGTGCAGGCGGGCAACCTGAAGGGCCTCAAGAACCTGGCTAAGTAATGATGTTTCCATACTTCTACTCAATGTTTCAAAAACGTTTTAAAAAACAGTTTCATAAGTGCTCTTGACGAGGACAAAGCATGCTTACAGTATTATATTTCACTCTTTGTTACGAGTGTGTCAAAATACCTGATTAACATCCTCCTGTAGTGGGATATTGGGTCATCTCTAGACAACAGTGCCAGTGTCAAACAAACCCCTAGTCTCTCTCTCTCTCTCTCTCTCTCTCTCTCTCTCTCTCTCTCTCTCTCTCTCTCTCTCTCTCTCTCTCTCTCTCTCTCTCTCTCTCTCTCTCTCTCTCTCTCTCTCTCTCCTCTCTCTCTCTCTCTCTCTCTCTCTCTTCTCTCTCTCTCTCTCTCTCTCTCTCTCTCTCTCTCTCTCTCTCTCTCTCTCTCTCTCTCTCTCTCTCTCTCTCTCTCTCTCTCTCTCTCTCTCTCTCTCTCTCTCTCTCTCTCTCTCTCTCTCTCTCTCTCTCTCTCTCTCTCTGAAACGTTGGGGACGTTGATTTATCAAGGCATTACGTGATGAGAGTTTTAACAAAATGCATATGAAAGTAATGTTTCTGAAAATGAAACAACTGGGTTTATAAGATCACCGCTTTGAGGGTAGGAAAAGATTCATGCCAAAGTACGGAGACTAAACAACAGAAAAATACTTTCATGCAGTACAAGGCAGTTTATTTTGGAAGAGCTACAGGATTCACTAATAATATTATTTTCCATTTGCTGGATCGGCAACACGTTCACTAGCGAGTATTTCATTTTGTCGACGAAGTTGGGCAGTGGTCCCTTGGTACAAGTAAAGCCTCATTCTGCCCATGGTTTTCATTGGCTGAAAACCAGTTTGTGTCTTTCCCATTGGATGTTTTCTTTCCTTTTTCTCTCATTTGTTTTTATACATTCTGTACCGCACAAACTTTGGGACTTGTCGGGACAGCTCAGGGCTTCGTGCCCTCTTCTATCCCTCCTCTTCTGTACCTCTGTCTCATTGGCTCTTTTACACACCGTGTCTCTTTCCCATTAGCTCTGACACATTCTGTGTCTCTCCCCATTGGCTGATTTGTCTCCTAGGCTGGGTCTAAGCTACAATGAGATCAGCCAGGTGGAGAACGGTTCTCTGGCCATGGTTCCTCACCTCAGAGAGCTTCACCTGGACAACAATGCCCTGACCACCGTGCCCGCAGGCCTGCCTGACCACAAGTACATCCAGGTGTGTTCCACCAGACACACAGGTGTCCCATCACACCTGGGAGAATGGGTAGAGGCGTCATGTCCATGAATGTTCCACCTCACACAGGGTTTTCTCAGGAGGGTGTCACCATTCCAGACCAATCTGATGATGATGAAATAAAATATAAATAAGTTGATTAACACAGAATCCATTCAACAAAAGGAAATGTGTTAGCTTTATACATTACATTTCTTTATATGCAATGTTCATTCCCACACATCCCTCCCCCTAACCACCCATTGTGATTGATATCTTCCCAGGTGATCTACCTCCACAGCAACAAGATAGGAGTGGTGGGCACTGAGGACTTCTGCCCACCAGGCTACAATACCAAGAAGGCCATGTACTCTGGTATCAGTCTGTTCTCCAACCCCGTCCCTTACTGGGAGGTGCAGCCCATCACCTTCCGCTGTGTGTTCGACCGCTCCGCCATCCAGCTGGGCAACTACAGGAAGAAGTAGAAAAAAGTACTCCCCCCCCAGAGAGAGAGAGAGAGAGAGAGAGAGAGTGTAAGTGTGTGTGTGTGTGTGTGTGTGTGTGTGTGTATGTGAACTGCAGCCCCCCACCCACCCCACAACACTGATCGGCAACTTTATCCCCATTTTATACAAAAATTCACCCAAACCGAGTCATTTGGAGTCGTTGTCTAAAAACCATAACGAACATCCAATACAGTTTTAACTTAATGTTTTCATGAGCAAAGACAGAACAGTTACAATACTCAGCACCAAACCTTCCATAGAAGGCTTAGTAATAACTCAAACCAGCTCTGTATGCAAACATTTGATTTATAATAGTCCATGTACCGTACATACATTTCATATTCTAAAACAGTAATCACTGGCATTATCCTGTAGCAGGTCTCCCATACAAAGTAAACTGTCAACTCATTAAATAATGTTACACTACATCATGGTACAGTAGTTATCTGTCAAAAAGCTCAACTTAAAGGGGCTCTCCACCACTTGTCAACCTCATGTTCATTATCTCCAGCACAATATCATTGTCTACATATGTGAAAACGGCACATTTCTCCGTTTTGTAGAAAAAAATATATGAAGTTAAAAAGTTATGCCCAATGACATCATCAAGAAAATAACATCCCTCTGGCTAGAAACTCGTTGCTGGTTTTGAAAATCACTTTTTTGTTTTTACTTCTAATCTTACCCTGTGATGTCACAGAGAAGCATTTTTGAAGACCTTTCTTCTTATCTTTTTAACCACAGATCATAGACAAAACAACGTGCCGTTTCCACACATGTAGATACTGGTATGGTGCTGCAGATAATGAATATGGGGTTGAAAAGTGGCAGAATTGTCCTTTAACAGAAGTCTGTGCAATGGTTTCGGAGTGTGTACCCTCAGATTACATGACTGGAATGTTATTTTGTGTGTGAAAGAAACATTATGAAAGACAACAAAATATTTTGTGCAACACAAAAAAGATCTATGACCACTTTGAAAATATGTACACGATTAACCCTTCAATAACTCACACATGTCAACTTGTTGAGATTGGCCTTAAAAACATCCGAAAAATCTGAATTGGGCCACAAACCTTTACGTGCATAACTCTGTGACAATTACAGTAGATAAGCTGACCTGCGGAGCGGGCAGCGAAGGGTTAACGTGTGTCTTAATACCATTAACACCAGCTAGGATACTAGAACGTACTAGAGTATATTACCTGTGTAGTAGTTAGCGTTCAAAGTGTACCATTACAATATGTCGTACTCTTTGAAATAATTCTGATTTTCTTTCTTTCACATTGTAGTCGATTGCCTGCTTGCTTCAGTGATGGTTTAAAGTTGCTGTTTTTACTAAATGTCATGACAGTTTTAAGATTTAAGATTTTCGTTAAAGCATTTTTTTTCTTCATCACATTCCATTCCCCCTCTGTTATGTAATGTCAGCTCATACAACCAAGATGAAAATAGCTCTTAAAGATGTAGAATAAACAATATGTACATTCCGAAACAGAAGCCATGCCCAAAGATCTATACGCATGCTTTTCTTCTTTTGACTTGAAGCGAGGTTGTGGTTTCTGGAATGCCATGCTAATGCCATGCTAATGCCCGTTTTGCTTCTCTTCTATTTTTCTTTTTTTTCTTTTTCTTTCTTTTTTTTAAGTCTGAAGAGTATTGGAGGATACAGGCGGACTGTCATGCCTTCAGTGCCCATGTTAGTGTGAATGTTTGTATGTATAGACGCTGTATATAAATGCTGTATAAAAAAAATCATTGCTTAAAAGCACAATCACTTACAGTAGTTCAGACTTAATATATCAACAATAAAGATGTTCCTCTCTTTTTTCCGAGCAGGGGCTCCGCCTAAGGTGTCCTGAACCAAATAAAAATACCAATTAAAAAGCAGCATTTTTCTGGGGGTGTCACCATCAGAGGTCATAACCCTTGGTATGTCCACATTGTGTGTGTCATTGTCATAGAGTTGGAAAGAGGGCCCACCCCCTATCTTTGCCATTATTGCTTCTGTGATAGCATTGGTTTTGTGACAAGTGCGCCCTCTAACCAACTCTATGGTAGGTGTGTGGCGGGCGCTACTTGCCCTGTCACTAGATGGCGCTGTAATATCTATGGTACAGTATAGACTTCACAGTGATGGACGGAGTTTCCAGGTGAACAAGGTCATGAGGAGAAAGCAGGTGAGAAAGTATTCACACTGTAATATTCTACACTCACACACCAAACGCCATGAGTGCTGGAGAGACTCTTATACCTCTCTTAAAAGTTCAAAGGCACTCATAACAAGTAAGCATCAGTGTTGTTGTGCAAACAACAGCTGTATCCATAAGGTAAACGATCAAGGCAATGGCTATAGAGGATTAATGGGCTATCAGGTCTGAATTGAATGGTGTATTTATAAGGGGCAATGTTTTCTGTAGTTGCCAGAACTATTGTTGTGCTGGCTCTCTGTTGTGGGGTTTTCAGAGAAGTTCAGGGAGAGGAATGGTGGTCTGAAACAAAACAAGATCCAAAGTAAACAGTAAGAGAGGGAATGTGGATGCTCCAGAATAATATTATATCAACAAACAGCTGACGGCAATAGATTTGTTAAAACTCACATCACTTCAGTGGATATGAGCTACATTTCTGGATTTGATGTTAAATATTTAAAAGTTACAACCAATCAGGTAAAATGTCAATTGTCTATGGTTGTGGTTGAATAGTCTTGGGTATCAAGATACATCATAAATACGGTATATCATCTAATAGCAGACAGATTTGATACAAGGCCAGTGACACCCAGATAACTGTGGTGGGAAAAAAAAGATTTCTCCCCAAAAACATGTCTGCTCTATAGGGGACATCTTCAGTCTTTTTCTGTAAAGACTCCATGATTCCTTGCAGATTTGGGTCATCTACACACACTGAGATACCAGATAATACACATCTCGCATATTGACAGGGAGATATTTATACAGCAGTGTTTCCCAAACCTCTCTGTGAGTACTCCCAGCTGTTCCACTTATTTGACCTATTCCATTACTATTCCATTACTGGTTCAACTGGTCAATTTATATTCAAACCTAGATTAAAATCAAGTGTGCTCAGCCTGGCCTCAGAGCCATGCGAAACATACTATACATATAGACGAGTTGGTTGTTTAGCAACAAAACCGATGCGTGCGCAACTTTGGGGCATAACAGACGGGGTTGGGTTAGATTGTTGACAACATGTCAACTATATTTAGTCTCCAAATGTTTATTGAAAACAAATACATTTGCATAATGAGCACTTGTTGTCTCTTAAATACGTTGTTACAGTTGTTGGTTTAGCTAGCTAGTGAATTTTAGCCATATTAGCATAGACATGAAATCAGTCAAAACACGTCAAAACAAGACATGGTATCAAGAACAAGATTAAACTAGGTGAAACGAGCCACCTACGATTCCCCACATGACAGCTTCTTGTCATTGTTGCTAGCTTTCTGATTGTTCAGAATCATAACAAAGCACGGCTTCCGACCACATCGATGTGCGCCCAGCATTTTCGTGACATTGTCAGCCAACCCGTCTATTTCTGAGCACCTCCAAGACATATGATATGTACTAATGGTCTAGTTACTTTATACAGAAAGTATGGAGGTTGGTCGGGGAGGAAAGGTGGGCTTAAACCGCGACCATCTAGCAAAAGGTTGCGCGTTCAAGTCACGTCGGGGACAACTGTTGCATTTTAGCAGGATTGGGTAGGTTACTTTCTAAATGTAATCAGTTAAGTTACTAGTTACCAGTCCAAAATTGTGAACAGTAATGTAACTTTTGGATTACCCAAACTCAGTCAAATAATCAGACTAATTTCAGTTACTTTTGGATTACTTTCCCCTTAAGAAGCATTAGAAGAAGACAAAAATGATCCATCAAACGCTTTTGGTGTGTCATCATAGTGGTCTCTGTCATCATAGTGGTCTCTGTCACCATAGTGGTTTCTTACTTTCAAAGTATCTGAAATCCTATTACTGATTAGAATATTTTTGCTGGTAACGTAACTGATTACAGTTTGTTTGTAATCAAATTACATGTAACTGAATACGTAATCAGTTACTCCCAAATGTTGCATTTTAATTTAACCCTTCCCCTAACCCTTATTCTAACCTTAACCCAATTCACCTAACCTTTTACGTAAATTATCCTAACCTTTGTCGTCAGTTCTCCTAACCACCAACGTAAATTCTCCCCGTAATTCTCCTTTGTTGTTAAAACGCAACAAGCAACCTGGTCTCAGAGAACGACGTATAATACAGTACCCCTTGTCAAGATGAATGATAAGTGAAGTCATCCAATTCGTATTTCATTGTACGACCAGATAAGATGTGTGATACTATACGTCCTCTAAGTCATATGATATTGTAAGATCGCCATTCCATTCATAATGTAACCTAACGTAACGCAATAATCATACAAATGGAGATTATATATTTATGTACCAAATCCTACAAATTGCCCTGAGACCAGGTTGGTGTTCTAGTACTGGAATATATCAAATGAGTGAATGGTACAGTATTCTGGTGTTATGTACTTCTTGTCACAATGGGGCCTGTTATGTAGTGAGTAATACACAGTAACACTAAATGCTCTACAAAAGGTGGATTTCCAAAGCAATATCTGGAGCTGTAACAGAAGAAAAGGTAGGTGCATAAATAAGCCTATTCTACCTGAACACAAATTGCACTTTAATTGATCACTGTATCAAAAGTTGTATCTACTGTCCATCTAAAAACTGTCATTTCTAGAGAGATTTTTGTATGGCTTACTGTATAAGCAAACAAGGTCTTCATTTAAATAACTGCTCATAACATAAGGATTACCAGAGACCTATTTGACTGGTCTGGAGTCCCAACCAGTAAGGTGATTGGTGGACGTTATAAGGAAAGTGGAGCATGTAGATCCATGACAGCAATGCATCAGTGTTGGAGCCTCTGGCAGTGGCACACACACATCCCCTATGTCGCCCCCACGTGGTGCGTATTGGTAGAGCTCTTCTCAATCGCTCTCTCTGTTGACCCCCTCTGCACACACACACACATACACACACACACATACACACAAACACACAGTCTATCCTCTGGAGTAGTCAGTGCCAGGGGATGGTGTGTGTGTGTGTGTGTGTGTGTGTGTGTGTGTGTGTGTGTGTGTGTGTGTGTGTGTGTGTGTGTGTGTGTGTGTGTGTGTGTGTGTGTGTGTGTGTGTGTGTGTGTGTGTGTGTGTGTGTGTGTGTGTGTGTGTGTGTGTGTGTGTGTGTGTGCGTGCGTGCGTGTCTATACATACATGCACACACAGGTTGGCGGGTACATGCATGTGTGTATGTTATGGCTTGCGTCATGTGCATATGTGAGTGTGTGAGGGAGAGACAGACAGGAGAAGGTGCATGCATGCCAGTGTGAATGTCTCTATCCATGTGCCCATGTGCCAGAGTGAAACCGTGTGTCAGTGAGACTACAGTATGTTAGTGAGACTACAGTATGTTAGTGAGACTACAGTATGTGTGTCAGTGAGACTACAGTATGTGTGTCAGTGAGACTACAGTATGTGTGTCAGTGAGACTACAGTAAGTGTGTCAGTGAGACTACAGTATGTGTATCAATGAGACTACAGTATGTGAGTGAGACTACAATATGTGTGTGAGTGAGGCTACAGTATGTGTGTGAGTGAGACTACAGTATGTGTGACAGTGAGACTACAGTATGTGTGTCAGTGAGACTACAGTATGTGTGTCAGTGAGACTACAGTATGTGAGTGAGACTACAATATGTGAGTGAGACTACAGTATGTGTGTCAGTGAGACTACAGTAAATGTGTCAGTGAGACTACAGTATGTGTGTCAGTGAGACTACAGTATGTGAGTGAGACTACAATATGTGTGTGAGTGAGGCTACAGTATGTGTGTGAGTGAGACTACAGTATGTGTGTCAGTGAGACTACAGTATGTGTGTCAGTGAGACTACAGTATGTGTGTCAGTGAGACTACAGTATGTGTATCAATGAGACTACAATATGTGAGTGAGACTACAATATGTGTGTGAGTGAGGCTACAGTATGTGTGTGAGTGAGACTACAGTATGTGTGTCAGTGAGACTACAGTATGTGTGTCAGTGAGACTACAGTATGTGTGTCAGTGAGACTACAGTAAGTGTGTCAGTGAGACTACAGTATGTGTATCAATGAGACTACAGTATGTGAGTGAGACTACAATATGTGTGTGAGTGAGGCTACAGTATGTGTGTGAGTGAGACTACAGTATGTGTGTCAGTGAGACTACAGTATGTGAGTGAGACTACAGTATGTGTGTGAGTGAGACTACAGTATGTGTGTGAGTGAGACTACAGTATGTGTGTGAGTGAGACTACAGTATGTGTGTCAGTGAGACTACAATATGTGTATCAATGAGACTACAGTATGTGAGTGAGACTACAGTATGTGTGTGAGTGAGACTACAGTATGTGTGTGAGTGAGACTACAGTATGTGTGTCAGTGAGACTACAGTAAGTGAGTCAGTGAGACTACAGTATGTGTGTCAGTGAGACTACAGTAAGTGACTCAGTGAGACTACAATATGTGTATCAATGAGACTACAGTATGTGAGTGAGACTACAGTATGTGTGTCAGTGAGACTACAGTAAGTGTGTGTATGTGAGACTACAGTAAGTGTGTGTATGTGAGACTACAGTATGTGTGTCAGTGAGACTACAGTAAGATTTTTGCAATGTAACGAAGATGGAAAAAAGCTGTCCTTGAAATATTCTTGATATGTCCGTTAATGCCCTCATTGTTTCTTTATTGTGGGCGGCAGGTAGCCTAGTGGTTAAGAGCGTTGGGTCAGTAACTGAAAGGTCACTGGTTCGAATCCTCGAGTCTGCAAAGTGGAAAATGTTGCCATTTTGCCCTTGAGCAAGGCAGTTAACCCTCCCCACACCTCTCTGATTCAGAGGGGTTGGGTTAAATGCAGAAGACACATATTGGTTGAATGCATTGTTGTACATCTGACTAGGAATCCTCTTTCCTTATTGACAATATGAGCAACATTAACCTGATACCAACACTCAATATTCATTAGCCTT